>NC_085990.1:48693686-48813686 GCF_030014385.1 Trichomycterus rosablanca | reverse complement strand
AGCGGCAGCTTACAAAAGAGGAAGCTGAATTATTTCTGGTAAACAATATTTTCCAAACTCTTTATACAATGTGTCACTACACACGTTTAGTGCTTATGTGAGCCATGCTACAGTGTAAAGAGGCTACACCGCAGTGTAAACTGTACACCAGTTGTTCTCTGGTTGGGAACTGGCTTTCCTCTTTCCCACACTGCTGTATGATTACGGCTTACACTAACTGGAGTGTCCCCAATGCTTTCACATTCTGTTCTGCTTTTTCTTAGTCCTCTTATCAGTATTTTCATCATTCCCACCCCTTCTCATCACCCCAAGTAGCCATGTTTAAGCAAACCACAGAAATCACCTCACTTTTCACTGAGGTTTCAGTCATCTTACACTCTGCATGCCAGTTACCAGAAGCTGTGCCTGAGCCATGCCTGTCAACTGTTTTGTGTGATATCCTGTCTCCCATTCACTTCAGTTCATCAAAGCTGAACAAATGTACATATCTTGTGCATGTGCATGTTGATTAGTATATTAAGCTGACATGTACTTACTAATGCTTTTATTTATTTCTTGCATAAAAAACCCCACAAAACCTTCGGTTCTAACAGGGTTTCAGCAGATTTGTATTCTTGGACTGTTCTACTTAAACTAGAGTAAGGTACTGTTTACTATGGAAGCTCTTCTGTAAGTCGCCCTGGATAAGAGCGTCTTCTAAATTCCAGAAATGTAAAATGTAAATGTACTATATATAATGCTGTGTAAATTATTCACATATAATCCTTAAGCTTACTAATAACTCTTAATTTAAACTGGTAATCAGTAAAACTAATATTTTCCATAGTTTTAGAAGCAGCCCCAACATAAATGCATCTGGTTTTCTCTAAGTCCTACAGTAGACCCCCTTCCAAATAAATAAATACTCTCAGTATGTCACCTAGGGCCTGCAACGATTTGCATATTGAATAGAAAAAATCTTGTGGATCTGCATAAAACAATCCAATATACACTGATCAGCCATAACATTAAAACCACCTCCTTGTTCCTACACTTACTGTCCATTTTATCAGCTCCACTTACCATATAGAAGCACTTTGTAGTTCTACAATTAATGACTGTAGTCCATCTGTTTCTCTACATACTTTGTTAGCCTGCTTTCACCCTGTTCTTCAATGGTCAGGACCACCACAAGACCACTACAGAGCAGGTATTATTTAGGTGGTGGATCATTCTTAGCACTGCAGTGACACTGACATGGTGGTGGTGTGTTAGTGTGTGTTGTGCTGGTATGAGTGGATCAGACACAGCAGCGCTGCTGGAGTTTTAAATACTATGTCCACTCACTGTCCACTCTATTAGACACTCCTACCTAGTTGTTCCACCTTGTAGATGTAAAGTCAAAGATGATCGCTCATCTATTGCTTCTGTTTGAGTCACAGGACACTGCCCACAGGGCATTGTTGGCTGGATATTTTTGGTTGGTGGACTATTCTCAGTCCAGCGGTGACAGTGAGGTGTTTAAAAACTCCAGCAGTGCTGCTGTGTCTTATCCACTCATACCAGCACAACACAGACTAACACACGACCACCATGTCATTGTCACTGCAGTGCTAAGAATGATCCACCACCCAAATAATATCTGCTCTGTGGTGGTCCTGGCCATTGAAGAACAGCATGAAAGAGGCTAACAAAGCATGCAGAGAAACAGATGGACTACAGTCAGTAATTGTAGAACTACAAAGTGCTTCTATATGGTAAGTGGAGCTGATAAAATGTACAAAGAGTGCAGAAACAAGGAGGTGGTTTTAATGGTATGGCTGATTGGTGTATGTTCAGCTGACTGTTTCTAGTCTCACTACTACCATCGGTACCTCTTTGTATTACTGGTTTATTTTCTTGTTCAAAAGTGTCTGTACGCCCACAAGCCTGGAACACACAGACCACCACTTACACTGACATTTCAAATGTCTCATGCAGATTCTGAGGCAGCTTGTGCTTGCTGAGTACACACTTTAGTGCACGACATGCAATAGAAATAGAAATGCTCTCAAAAACGAAAAACATTGAATTAATAGTTACATTTTATGTTCGTCATTGCCATGCAAAAGAATAAAGTGAGATGCATTCTTTAGTCCATGGTTGTGCTTGATGGCTGCATGAGTGTGTGAGCAATGTGTGTGTTGTAAGTGTGCATTTGGTTAAAGCAGCTGCTCTGTGTGTGTGCACGCGCGTGTGTGCATGAACTTATGTATCTTCATTCCGAGAAGTCACATGATGCCCTCTACAGGGTAGAAAAAAGGGACTTTCCCTATCACCTTCCTCTCTCTCTCTCTCTCTCTCTCTCTCTCTCTCTCTCTCTCTCTCTCTCTCTCTCTCTCTCTCTCGCTCGCTCGCTCGCTCTCTCTCTCTCTCTCTTGCTCTCTCTTTCTTTCTCTTGCTCTCTTAATTCAAACAGCATTATTAGTAATTGCAGAATTAATTGCTAAAGCATTGAAATGAGAGATTTAAATGTTTTATGTAGCAAAGCTACACTGTTACATGAAAGGACCATCAGAACTCTCTCTTTTGCCCTCTGTGTGTGTGTGTGTGTGTGTGTGTGTGAACTATCTTTCTGACCTATTACACCACAGACCTTTGCTACCATCCCATCAAGGTCACTTAGATCTTATATTGTACCCTAATCGAGATTGAAGCACATTTTTACTCTCTGCCATTTGCCACAGTCTCTGTGTTTTTATTGTCTGTTTTATAGGTTGTCACGTCGATGACTGTACAGCACTTTGGTCAACAGCTGTTTTAAATGTGCTGTATATATAATTTTAACGCTGACGTTGACATTTTGTTCTTTCAACATGATGATTCATTTCTCAGTGTTGGTAAGAGTGTTGATTTCAGGATGTTCGACCTGAAAAGCTTCTGAAACTTAGATTTCCTGTACATTAATCTTTTTTGGAGATTCTGTTAGAAAGCGCATCTCTGTCTACGTGGCACTATGTTCACACTGTTCGAGTGTTGCTGTTGTATGTTTGTTGTACATTTGCAGTGTCTGTAGGCTTGAGTGTCTGTGCAGTATCTGTGTGTGTCTGTACTTTGCATGTTTTGTGCTGTGTGTTTGTGTGTGTGTGTGTTCTTTGCATGTGTTTGTTCTATGTCTGTGTGAGTGTGTCTGTACTTTATCTGTATGTGTGTGTGTGTGTGTGTGTGTTGGTACTTTGTCTGCTTGTGTTTGTGCAGTATCTGTGTGTTGGTACTTTATCTGAATGTGTTTGTACAGTATCTGTGTGTTGGTACTTTATCTGAATGTGTTTGTGCTGTGTCTATGTGTGTGTGTTGGTACCTTGTCTCATGAGTACTTAATACTTTTACTTAGTAAAAAAAATTTTTTGCCCAGACTGAGAATATTTAATCTATTCTGTTATTTGTGCACAGTATTGAGCAGGATATTTAAGCAATTCTTTGATTTATTACATGAACACATGTCCGAAACATATTTGCCTAAGCTAAATGTTTTTATTCACACTTGATTTTGTGTTTTGTTGTATAAAAGGTCTTTTTTTGTACCCTACATCCAGGTATCCTGTAGTTTTTTTTCTTTTTATTTTCGTTTTAATTACGAATGGAAATCTATTCATATACTGGAGGGGAGAGCAAGGGATTTTCCCTTTCTAATCCCTGTAACTCCCTGCCCCCTCCCTCTTCCTTATCATTTCTCGCTCTTTATTTCCCACCCATTCTTGCACTTCGATTTCGGTTTACTTACTTTAGATACTGAGTTTACTCTTCCTGTTGAGGCTTTGAGGTTGGGTTGATTACTTCAGCATAGACAAAAAGTACAAGTGAATGATGACAAAGCTGATAAACTTCCTAATCTGTATGAAAGTAGAGCCGATGTTTGTCAATGAAATTTTAATGAATTTCAATGTTTGTGCAATAACACACATGAGAAGCTGAGTGTTGTGTGACGTGTGGTGACTCAGGATTCAGGAAAATGTATCTGTTCCACAGGAAGGGAGGGCTACAGTCATTGTGACACCAAGGAATTTTTTGGTATCTGTGTACTTTTTACTATTATTTTTACTGAAGCAATGTTTTCCCTTTTTTCTGTCTTTGCCTTTCTTTTTATTTACTTACATTGTTCAGTCCCAACTTTCCCTTTACCCTACAAATCACTGTATTCACTTAGCTGTCCCAGATAAGTGAAGGCTCCCTAATAATACCCATGGATTTGGAATGAGATGTCCGACAAGCTTATGGTCAGACGTCCACATAATTTTGCCCATAGAGTGTACATTGCTAGATATCTGTGTCATGATATGTGTTTGCGCAGTAAGCAGCAAGGAGTTTGTCATTGCATTGTGGCATTGACCTTTAACCTGTTAAACAGGTTCCCTGTGTGAGCTTGCACTGATGGGAATTCACCAAGATGTGATTCATATAAACAATCCAAAAAAAAACCCAGCATGGCCAAATTTTAGAAAGCTACTGTAAACTTGTAAGTGTGGCAAAGTAGAAGTAACAGTGAAAATATTTCTGACCCTGTTGTGTTCAAGTGCTCTATTTTTATTAGTGTTATTATTATTTTTCTGTGCATACTTTGTATAGCCTTATTTTAGTACTGCATTCAAAGGACAACCATCCTATAAAAGATGTGCTCCCCTCGGATGCAATCTGGTATCTCTTAGCAGCGGAAGACGAAATTGAGTGCTCTAAATCGGGAGGAAAATGGGGAAAAAATGCATAAAATAAATAAATAAATAAAAAAATAATTACAGGAAGAAACCTTGAGAGGAACCAGACTCAGCAGGGACCTCCATGAATTAGACTTACACAAAACACATGCACAAATGAATTTAAACTAAAAGTTATAGTTAAACTAAAAGTTATATTCAAAAAGAATAAACAACCAATTGGATCATATCCTGGGAGATAGAGTTAATGTGTTTGGTTTAAGTGATCTGGGTTTGATCCTCATCCCCTGTTTGCATGAGGGTGTATTTGGTACTATACTATTTGGTAGTGGTAGCACAGGTTAAAGTACTGGCCTAGTAATCAGAAGGTTTCTGGTTCAATTCCTGTCACCACCAAGTTGCCAATGCTGGGCCCCTGAGCAAAGCCCTTAACCTTCAATTGCTCAAACTGTATCAGTCAAAATTGTAAGTTGCTTTGGATGAAAAGCGTTTCCTAAATGCTGCAAATGTAAATACTAAGTCATACTAATTCAGGTGAAGAAAAAAGTCTACTCTTTTATACATTTTAAATATTTATATTGATATCAAGCTTTCATAAATGTCTCAGGGAGGGGGGTTGCTAAAGCCCTGCAATGTGCAGCACAGTTACACACTCCGGGGGCAACCAAACACATTCTAGAAGCTTCACAAATAGTGACACAATGTTAATGTTAAATATACAGTATACGCCAATCAAGAAATTAATTACTTACACTTACATAGTATAACAGTCAGTAATAGTATATATTTACTGACTGTAGTCTGTTGCCTGTCAGGGTGTCAGTTTGTCACTCTGTATACCCGGTTTCAACACCGACCTGTGGGCAAGAACCAGCCAGAAACCCATCAGCCAGGACATTAAGAAATAGAAGTGGGGTTGGATTGGCCATACCCTACGCAAAACGGCCGGTATGGTCACAAGACAAGCCCTGGACTGGAACCCACAGGGGAAACACAGAGTGGGGAGGCCAAAACAGACGTGAAGGAGATTAGTTGAGGGTGAGGCAAAAGACGCCGGCCCGTCATGGACCCAGCTGAGGAGGGACGCACAAAACAGGGTCAGCTGGAGGGATGTGGTTGCAGCCCTTTGCTCCACAAGAAGCCTACAGGCATAATAATACACAGTTTAATAATTGAAAAAGACCCCATAGGACCCCCCCCATGACCAGATTATGCTTAGGTGGTGGACCATTCTCATCATTTCAATGATAGAAACTTCGAATTACATTATGTAGTGTGTGTTGTACCTAATAAAGAGGCCAGTAAGGTTAAAAAAACAAGCTTTTAAAAAACAATAATAATACTGCACTTGTTACATTCTTACACACTGCCATATCATTACCATGTTAGTGTCATTGCAGTGATTCACCACCCAAATAATATTTGGCCAGTGAGGGTCCTATAGAGTCCCCTTTCATTGGTGGATGGGGTAGAGAGGGGTGACAAAGAGTACAGACTTGAGTACATACTCAGTAATTGCATACCCACACAGTACATCTATGAGATAGCTGTCAGAAAAATGTACATTCATTTACATTTACATTACGTTTTGCGGCATTTAGTAGACACTTTTATCCAAAGCAACTTACAATAGTGACCGTATACAATCTAAACAATTAAGGGTTAAGGGCCTTGCTCAAAAGCTCAACAGTGGCAATCTAGCAGATGTGGGGCTTAAACCTGCAACCTTGTGATCACTAGCCTTGTACCTTAACCACTGCGCTACCACAAAGCACAATACAATGCAGATGTTTATAAATGTACATTAATATCACACTTTCAAATATTGTTTTATCACTCTCCATGAAAGGTCACATGACTGAATATGCAAACTGACTTACTGGAACTCGTGCTGGCTGTGAGACATTTCACAAGCCAATATGAGTTTAAATGGCAAATCCATAAACAAAAGTTTGTATACTCATTTAGTTATTTTCATGATTAGCGCAAGTGATACTTTCCTTCCACTTTCTGATTGTTAGACTCCTCTTCACTTGGCGATCATCACTCACCAGCCTGGCGTAGTAGAGGCTCTTCTGCTTGGTGGAGCAGACCCTAGAGCACTGGATCGTAATGGACAGACGGCACTGCATCTCTGCTGTGAGCACCGCCAGGAAATGTGCCTTACCATAATCCTCTCCCACCTCTCGCGCTCCGCATGCTGCCTCTCAGACTGCCTGGACTGCAGGAACTATGAGGGTGAGTGCTGGACCGAGCAAGGCAAAATACAGATGGCACAGTGTTTGCACCCAGTGTTTGCACCCAGATGGCACAGTGTTGGCTCCCAGTGTTTCTGGTGGAACCAGACTCACCGTGACCCTGAGCAGAATAAAACAGCTGATGAAAATTTAACAAAATGAACATTTAATCAAAGTCGAAAACAGTCTGGATAATTTTGAGTACTCCCAGCCTTCTAATAAGCAATTTCGGTAAAATGCCAACAAGCTTCTGAATCCTCTCTTGTGGAATCTTTGCTTATTCTTCTCATGCTAATGCTTCCAGCTCATTGAGGTTTGATGGCTTTCGTTTAGCAATTGCTTTCTTTAAATTCCACCAAAGATTTCCTGCTGGTTGGATTTTGGGGTGGCTATTTTCTATTGCAACTGTATGTAACCTTAAAAAAACTCAAATTTAATTGGAAATGTCATTTAATTACATTTTATAATGGTTATATTTATGATCCATTTATGTTTATGTTTATAATTAACTAGTACATTACTGTTGTATATAGTGTAGCAGGTGGCTGGCTCACCATCATAGAAAGGTAAGCGGACATCCCCTGCCTACATCATCGGCCGAGGAGCTTTTTATCCCACGATACAGTGCTCCGAGGGCCGAAATATTAAAAACAGTTAAAATGGGTTTGGAAGCATTTTTGTTTATAGTCGCGGACAAAATGTTGTGGTGTTCCTTAAGCGTGTTGTGTTCAGTGAACATTCTGTTCTGTTCACTTGTTCAAGTAAGTGGGAGGAATCTGCCGTACATCAGATTCGGCCTCTTTTTTCCACGCCCTTGTATTTCACACAGGAGCAGTTCCTAAATAAAAGGGCTATCTTCCAACTGTAAGAGATCATTATGTTTCTCTACATCTTGCCAACTACAAAACAGTTGTATAACATTGTAACCCATCTTTGCCAATAGTGGCTGACTGTATATAAAATTTGTACATATTAAAGTATTGCGGAAAACTTATATTATTAGCCGTACTTGGGCGGCAAGGCAACTCGATGGTCAGCACTGTCACCTCACAGTCAGAAGGTCATTGGTTTGATTCCTAGGTGAATCGGTCCAGGTCCTTTCTGTGTGAAATTTGCATGTTCTTCTCAACCTGTAATAATGTATCGAAAAACCTTTTTATAGGCACCTGGTGCATCTAATGCAGAAACTTAGAAAGTTATGGCAGCAGACAATAATTTTGATGTAAATATAAATTTAATGTGGCCTTGAGTGGAAAAAGGTCAAGCATGGCATCTTAATTTTCTTGTTGTACTCTATAATAACAGAGAGGTGTATTCACAGTGTCTAATCATAAACAAAGCAAGTCCTTGCTTGAACAGGCCTTAAGAACTATAATATTGTTTCCAAAAGCCTGTTTGGTTTAGGAGGCTATTCTTAATACATTCTTGTTTCATTTCAGGCTTGGCACCTCTCCACATGGCTGTTCAGAATGGAAATAAGAAGATGGCCAAAATGTTACTGGACAGCGGAGCGGACATAAACGCTGTGGTGATTTATTTTTATTCTTTATCTATCATTCACCACATATTTTCCCACTACAAACTGGACCTTCTCTTGCTTACACACATTTTACTGTCATTTGGAAAAATAAGAACATGCTATTTGTGATACAGTGATGCAGTGTTGAGTGTATATGAGGTTCTGTGTGGTCAATGGGTGCATTTCATTTACGTGTTCTAACTTGCTGCTTAATACTGTATGTAGCTGCCATAAAAATGAATGGAAATCAACAGGGCACAGCTAGCATGTGTCTGGCAAATACTGTAGCACACTTAATGCTATTTCTTTCAAGGTCGTAATCTACGAGCGTTCTTCAAAAAGTTTCCACACTTTTTTAAACTCTGATTATTAAGAATTTCAAAAACAAATACATGACTTTTCTACATCATCACCTTCAGATGCATTTTTCCAGCGTCGTACCAACTTTTTAATGCCATCAGCAAAAAATGTTTTTGGTTGAGCATGTAACCATTGATGCAGTGCTGCTTTCACGTCATCATCACATGAATATCTTCTTCCCCTTAAAGCTTCTTTGAGCATCCAAAAGGTGGAAATCAGATTAAGCTAAATCTGGACTATAAGCTCTCTAAGTTTCTCAGACACGACCGATTACTCCTCCTCCCACCCTCACCATTTCCAACCAAAATATAAAAGTGTGGAAACTTTTTGAAGATCCCTCGTATAACGTACCCCTCCCCGAGTATACTGAGATTAAATTTTTTTAAACATATTCTTACTGGCTCTGTGTGTGATGTTAGGATTAATCAGATCATAAGGCAGGGATGTTTTAAAATTAAAATTAAAAAGTCCACCCCCCTCCCCGGTAGATCTGGTCCCCCACAATGTTCAATCCATGGCTGCGGCCTTGATTTTTCCACTTTAATGTGGCTTTGGGAGGGAAAAGGTCGAACAGGGCATCAAAACGTTCAGATTATAAAACCATATTTGTGCTGATCAGTTTCTCTTTTCAACACAGGATATTAAGAGTGGCCGCAGTCCACTGATACATGCAGTGGAGAACAGCTGTATGGAGATGGTCAACTTCCTTATTGAGGTGTGGTTACATTTCTGTTACTGTTTTATTACTGTGTATGATTTTAGTTGTGTTTCCTTGTAGTCAACAGTCTACTCTGATGAGGTTTTCTACATACAATTCATTAACTAGTCATTTTTACATTCTTTGTAAACCTTTATGTATACAACAAACAAAAAACACACCTATAGTTATAATAACAAAGATTAGTACAAGTCAGCTGTTCTGATATCTCGTACCTGTACATTTTAAAACTTGTACTACACTAGAAAAGGCAATATACACCAATCAGCCATAACATTAAAACCACCTCCTTGTTTCTACACACATTGTCCATTTTATCAGCTCCACTTATCATTTAGAAGCACTTTATAGTTCTACAATTACTAACTGTAGTCCATCTGTTTCTCTACATACTTTTTAGCCTACTTTCACCCTGTTCTTCAATGGTATAAGTGGATCAGACACAGCAGCGCTGCTGGAGTTTTTAAATACTGTGTCCACTCACTGTCCACTCTATTAGACACTCCTACCTAGTTGGTCCACCTTGTAGATGTCTAGAGACGATCGCTTATCTATCGCTGCTGTTCGAGTTGGTCATCTTCTAGACCTTCATTAGTGGTCACAGGACGCTGCCTACGGGGCGCTGTTGGCTGGATGTTTTTTTTGGTGGACTATTCTCAGTCCAGCAGTGACAGTGAGGTGTTTAAAAATTCCAGCAGCGCTGCTGTGTCTGATCCGCTCATACCAGCACAACACACACTAACACACCACCACCATGTCAGTGTCACTGCAGTGCTGAGAATGATCCACCACCCAAATAATACCTACTCTGTAGTGGTCCTGTGGGGGTCCTGACCATTGAAGAACAGCATGAAAGCAGGCTAAAAAAGTTAATTTACTCATCTGTGTCTCATTTACAGAGAGGATGTAATGTGAACGCACAGTCATACAGTGGCAACACGGCTCTACATATTGCATCTGGTCGTGGGGAAGTGGAGGCTGTCAGAATCTTACTGAAAAATGGAGCTGACAGCAGTCTGAAGAACTACCACAATGACACCGCTGTCATGGTGTCCAAAAACAAGAAGGTATGAAAGTATTTGAGGAAGGAAGGGACAGTAGGGACAGTATTACCGCTGTATGGGGTATAATACAGCTGTACTGGGTATAATTTTGGTTGTTGACTTTTTAGTATCATGTTTTATTTATGTGCATGAACATGACACCTTTGTCATGGATCATTGTTTTTTAGCCCATACAAATAACTAGGGTGACCATGGTTTGGTTTTCAAAAAAAGAGGACACTTGGTAAGATATGGTCAGCAGATAATCTTTCAATTCAGCATTTAGTCTTAAAATAGTCTCTATCATGACGTACGTGTCAGCTTTGCAGGTCATGCATTCTGCTTTCCAAGGATTTTTTTTCTGCAAGTCATCTATTGCATTTACACATTTTATACATGTTGCTTGGATAATTTTTTGTTAGCCAGTACAAATAACTAGCTTAGCTTACCTCAGTGCCTTCTATAATTTAGTTTTATTGTTTCAGCTTTTTTTATTTAGCCAGATCAACCAACCAACCAGGTTAACCAATAGAGGTTCTGCACCCAACTTCATTCCCTTTACACACTAGGGCACGGTGGCTTGGTGGGTAGCACTGTCGCCTCACAGCAAGAAGGTCCTGGGTTCGATCCCCAGGTGGGGCGGTCCGGGTCCTTTCTGTGTGGAGTTTGCATGTTCACCCCGTGTCTGTGTGGGTTTCCTCTGGGAGCTCCGGTTTCCTCCCGCAGTCCAAAGACATGCAAGTGAGGTGAATTGGAGATACAAAATTGTCCATGACTGTGTTTGACATTAAACTTGTGAACTGATGAATCTTGTGTAATGAGTAACTACCGTTCATGTCATGAATGTAACCAAAGTGTAAAACATGACGTTAAAATCCAAATAAACAAACACACTTTAGATTTCTAAAATCTTGATAAGCAGAGACAGGCTAGTTGTGTCCTGTCGATTTTTATTACAGCTACATATCAAGAAGCAAAAGAATCAAACAATATATTATTGACCAAAATCCTACCCAGTGCAGCTGATATTTTAAAATAATATTATAATGTGAATACATATGTAATTGCTGTACATTTTGTATGACTATATTAAAGGTTTAGAGAAATTCATTATGGTGTTAAAGCTGCCCCTTAGTGGTGTGTATCAGTACTTACAAATGCTTGTTCTGTATCATTCACGTGCTTCTAACAATTAATAATAAACAACTGGGTGAACAGTTTGTGATCAATTATGATTTTCTTCCTAAGGTATCTGATGTGTTACGTGGGAAAGCTCCTCGGGGCCACATTCTGAAAACTCAGCATAGCATTAATGGTGAGATACTCAAAGCACATGTTACACTGATACGCTAATCACTGCAAATTTGTAAGATGCTGCATTTATTACCAACTTTGACTTTAACCATTACCTTGCACCATCAATAGTTTGATGTTGGGTTTTTTAATAGACTGACTTTTTAGTTCTTTAAAAATTTGGGCTGGCAAATTCTCACAGATGTAACTAATTCATACAATCCATGTTAATCCATCCACAGTTAATGCTAAAGGTGGAGGGCACAAATAAATGCTTTCACAATTATTGCAAGCATGCAGCTAAGCCATAAATTAATGTTCGGACAGACAAGGGAAGCTCGTTCCACCACTTGGGTGCAAGTACAGAGAAAAGCCTTGATGCTTGTCTCCCCTGAGTTCTGGGTGAAGGATGAAGTCGAGCAAGACCAGAGGATCCGAGGTTGTGTGGTACAGAGCGGGATTATATTAGACCTCGAAGTTAGCTTGGGGCTGGTCCATTTTTGGCTTTGTAGGTGAGAATCAGTGTTTTAAACTGAATGCGTGCAGCTACAGGAAGCCAGTAAAGAGATTGCAGCAGTGAGGTGATGTGGCAGTGTTTAGGTTGGTTAAAAACCAGGCGAACAGCTGCATTTTGAATGAGTTGCAGGGGTTTAATAGTGGACATAGGAGCTCCTGCTACGAGTTACTGGACAAGAATCTGAGTGGCTTCCATGGAGAGAAATGGCCGAATCTTCCTGGTGTTGTAGAGGAGGAGTATTTTTGAGTAACTTTGACCAAAAAAATCCACAAAAACTAAATTTCTATTGATTGTTTACAATCCCGATAAGTAAATAACTTACATTTCTTTCATAATTTACATAAAACATACTTATTATTACTAAACTGTTTAAGTAGATACATCAGCGGGGTTTACAGTGGTACCAGTTATTTATAAGCATGTTAGGGTTTTAACTAATTAAATTAACTGGGGCGGCACGGTGGCTCAGTGGGTAGCACTGTCGCCTCACAGCAAGAAGGTCATGGGCTGATCCCCAAGTGGGGCGGTCCAGGCCCTTTCTGTGTGGAGTTTGCATGTTCTCCCCGTGTCTGTGTGGGTTTCCTCTGGGAGCTCTGGTTTTCTCCCACAGTCCAAAGACATGCAGTCAGGTTAATTGGAGATATTAAATTGTCCATGACTGTGTTTGATATTAAACTTGTGAACTTATGAATCTTGTGTAATAAGTAATTACTATTTCTGTCATGAATGTAACCAAAATGTGTAAAACATGACGTTAAAATTCTAATAAATAAATTAAATTAACTAATAAATATTTTGTTGATTTCAGGTGCCTCATCTCCAGTCAGCTTAAACCGTTCACCAGCTGGCACTCCCAACCCTCAACACAGTGCATCCGTCTCTCCCACAGCTATTCACATATACTCCCCACACAGTCAGTCTGGAGAGAGCAGATCTGGAAACCTTTCACCAGTGGAAGCTCTGGAAACAGACATTTTTCCAAGGACGGTTAATGACACGGTAGCAGATAAAAGTGCAGACTATATTGTATCACTTCATCCTTTCCCCTTTTTTCAAGCACCCTGTTCTCATATGCACATGGAGGCTTTAATGCCAGTTCATCCATCATACTATCCAACTATTGTGCAAAGGCCTTTTTACCCCACAGACAAACCGGTCCTTCTCATCCCAGCCAGGAATGGACAACCCGTCTCTCACCGGTCACCATCGCAACCTACTGTCATACAGTCACGGCCCTCCAGTCATGAAAGTGACCAGTCTGATATATCTAACAAGAGTGCGAGCAGTGAGGGAAAAGGCATAAGTTAATTTTAAACTAGTGCCTTCAAAAAGTATTCACTTGCACATATATTAAATAAATAATACTTACATTAATGATTGATAATAAATATATGTGGCAGGCCCATCTACAAGATATATTCTTCAATGTAGCCTATAATTTATGATTGTGCTAATCACACACTTAATTTTATATGGTTTATTTTGTATTTGTATCATTAAAATGCAGATTTTATTTTTGATGTGAAATGTGTTTTATTAAAAATGTTTTTTAAAGTACCTTTTTCAGCAATTTGTATGGAAAGTCTCTGTCTATACACTGATCAGCCATAACATTCAAACCACCTTTTTTCTGCACTCACTGTCCATTTTATCAGCTCCACTTAGTACTTTGTACTTCTACAATTACTGACTGTAGTCCATCTGTTTCTCTACATACAGTTTTAGCCTGATTTCATCCTGTTCTTCAATGATCAGGACCCCCACAGTACCACGACAGAGTAGGTATTATTTGGGTGGTGGATCATTCTCAGCACTGCAGTGACACTGACATGGTGGTGGTGTGTTAGTGTGTGTTGTGCTGGTATGAGTGGATCAGTCACAGCAGCGCTGCTGGAGTTTTTAAATACCATGTCCACTCACTGTCTAGTCCATTAGACACTCCTACCTAGTTGGTCCACCTTGTAGATATAAAGTCAGAGACAATCGCTCATCCATTGCTGTTGTTTGAGTTGGTCTTCTATCTTCTAGACCTTCATCAGTGGTCACAGGACGCTGCCCACAGGGTGCTGTTGGCTGGATATATTTCAGGTTGGTGGACTATTCTCAGTCCAGCATTGACAGTGAGGTGTTTAAAAATTCCATCAGAGCTGCTGTGTCTTATCCACTCATACCAGCACAACACACACTAACACACCACCACCATGTCAGTGTCACTGCAGTACTGAGAATGATCCACCACCTAAATAATACCTGCTCTGTGGTGGTTCTGTGGGGGTCCTGACCATTGAAGAACAGGGTGAAAGGAGGCTAACAAAGCATGCAGAGAAACAGGTGGACTACAGTCAGTAATTGTAGAACTACAAAGTGCTTCTATATGGTGGTTTTAATGTTATGGCTGATCTGTGTATAACAATTGTCTTATTTCATCAGCTGTATTCAGTAACATGTATTTGATAACTTAGTTAAGATGCGTAAAAATTCATGGAATAAATCACTGTGGTTAGTCAGCTTCTTCTAACACTGCAAAAACACAAATACCCTCAAGTTCTTTGAGGTTTAATGGCTTTCTTGCTCCAACTGACTTCTTTAAATCCCACCAAAGGTCTTTATAGGATTTAAATCTGAAGGCTAAGAAGGCTACTTCAGAATATTCCAGGACTGATTCCTTAACCAAGCTTTGGTTTACTTGAAAGTGTGCTTGAGATCATTGTCTTAATGGAAAGTCCAATAATCACCAAGGTTCAATTTCACCACATTAGACATAACATTCTTCCTCAAAATGCCCTGGTATTTCTGTGAACACATGATGCCAGTCACACGGTCAAGGCTGCATCCCCACATCATCACTGATTCACCTGCTTGACTGCGTGAATGGTACTCTTCATTAGCCTAAAAACACTTTCAGTTTTGATTCATTTCTCCATAGAACTGTGTCTCTGCAGGCCTATCCAAATTCATGGACAAAGTTGTGTGTATTGTGGGGTCAGACCACGCAATCCTTGATTGTGAAATGATCTTTTTACATTTTCTATACACATATATGTCCGGCCTTTTTCAGGTCATCCTGTAGGTCTTTTGCAGTAACTGAGTTGTTATTTGTCTTGATGAGATTGCTCAGGGCCTCTGGACAAAAAATCTTGGGCTTTCTTCTACAGTTACACATTTTGGTGTTGCACCCTAAATCTGTAACTTCCCAATAGTGTCTCTAGGTATGTTCAAGGTTTTAGATCTGTCCAGGTCATTTATGCATCCCTGCATCATCTTTTCACCATACATCTTTAGATGAGAATTACTTCAGAGGACTGGAATGACAAAATTGATAGGGCTACCAGATTTTTGTCTCTTCTTGGAGTACAATATGTGTATCTAAACAAGGTTTTTTATGCACTTTAAAGGAAAACACCTATATAACATCACAGATTAATATTATACTATTATACTATTTACATTTGAGTGTATGTTGCTAAAAGCTCTATTTTGTCTTTCAACTATAGAACCGTGTTTCAGAGTGAAAGTAGCATCTAGTGCTAACTTTTGTAGTTAGATAAGATAGGTAGATTTTTTTACCCATATTTATCAATGTTATTAATAATTCTGGAGCTGACTGTATGTGAGTTTTAATGAATGTGTAAATAGTGTGTCAATATTACTGAGACAGAAAATAAATATTTTTTTCTATTTTTTATTCTTTGTTTTCTCCTCTATTGTTATTGGGTCTGGTAGTAAAAATCTACTACTTATCCCAAAATCAAATCAAGGTTTATTTGACACATACATAGTCATACACAGTACAACTGGCAGTGAAATGCTTTTGTGACTGCTCAGCCACAGTAGTTACAAAATAGACAGGATATACTGTACAAAAAATAGAACTGTTTTAAAATGTAAAAAGTGTAGAAAAATTTGAACATTTAGAATTAAAATTAAAAAAGAAAATTAAAAAATAGAAGCAATTTTAAGTGAACAAAGTGCGCAACAATGACAACAGTTGTGCAAGAACTGAACATAATACTGAACATATCCCATAGATTACAACATGGTTTTGCTATATAATGAAAAGCTATATATATAAAATCATGAAAAGAATGAATGGGAGCAGAACTGGCTTGGTTGTTTTTAACAGGAACAGATTAGTTATTTTATAGGTGATCTGCAAATCCCAAAGGTGGCATGATGGCACAGTGGGTAGAGCTGTTGCCTCATAGCAAGAAGGGTCTGGGTTTGCTTACCCGGTTGGGTGACCAGGGTCCTTTCTGTGTGGAGTTTGCATGCTCTCCCTGTGTCTGTGTGGGTTTCCTCTGGGTGCTCCTGTTTCATCCCATAAGTCTAAAAATATGCAGTCAGGCCAGTTGGAGCTACTTAAATTACCCAAAAAGTATGTGAAAAAAGTATTTTTAAGGATTAAATAAAAGAAAAATGCAATAAATTGGAAGCAGTTCAGGTTGTGATTCTGCTTTGTGCCCATAGTTTCCAGTTGGAACTCCAACCCTGACCATGAATCAATCAATAAATGAATTAAAATATGGACAGGCAGTTAGCAGTATTATTTGTTTGATTCACTTACTTGGGGTGATTGAAGCCCTGTGATGGTTTGCGCCCTGTCTAGGGTATTTCCTGCCTTGTGCTCAGTGACCCGCTGTAAACTTGACCAGGATAAAGTATTTGATAAAAATGAAATACAAATTGTACTGGCCAAGTAGTGCAAATATTTTTTTTTATATTTTAATATAATAGCATATTAATATTTAATGGTATTTATTAACATTTAATTTAAACATTGGGAAGCCATCAGACACTTATTTTGTATTTAGAGGAATTCAAAATATTTTGACTAGCTATTTACATTTAAAACGTTTTATTGTTTTAGTAATTACTATATTAAGTAATTGTCCACTAGCTACTAAATCAACCAGTTAACCAAATTTCCTTCAAGACCCTGACAAACTGGCACACAGAGAGCTGCACACTAGCAGCACTTTACACACACACCTGACACCGTGTCACACACACCGTGCTTACATTTTGTTCCTACAGCTTATACAGTATATACAGTGGGGGAAATAAGTATTTGATCCCCTGCTGATTTTGTAAGTTTACCCCCTTACAGAGACTTGAACAGTCTATAATTTTTATGGAAGGTTTATTTTAACAGAGAGAGACAGAATATCAACAAAAAATCCAGAAAAAAAAACATTAAATAAAAGTTATAAATTAATTTGTATTTAATTAAGGGAAATAAGTATTTGATCCCCTACCAACCAGCAAGAATTCTGACCCCCACAGACCGGTTATGTGCCCATGAGGCACACAAATTAGTCCTGTCCCTGTATAAAAGACTCCTGTCACAGAATCAGTTTCTTCCGTTCAAATCTCTCGACCACCATGGGCAAGACCAAAGAGCTATCAAAGGACGTCAGGGACAAGATTGTAGACCTGCACAAGGCTGGAATGGGCTACAAGACCATCAGCAAGAAGCTTGGTGAGAAAGAGACCACTGTTGGTGCGATAATTCGAAAATGGAAGAAATAAAAGATCACAGTTAATCGCCCTCGCTCTGGAGCTCCATGCAAGATTTCACCTGGTGGGGTAAGAATGATTCTGAGAAAGGTGAGGTCAGTCCAGAACTTGTCAATGATCTCAAGGGAGCTGGGAGCACAGTCACCAAGAAAACCATTAGTAACACACTTCGCCGTAATGGATTGAGATCCTGCAGTGCCCGCAAAGTCCCTTTGCTCAAGAACGCTCATGTACAGGCCCGTCTGAAGTTTGCCAATGAACACCTGAATGATTCAGAGAAAGCTTGGGAGAATGTGATATGGTCAGATGAGACCAAAATTGAGCTCTTTGGCATCAACTCCACTCGCCGTGTTTGGAGGCAAAGAAATGCCCGGTGGGGATGGTGTTCTTGGGGTCATATCCAGCATTTCTCTGCTCCCAGCTCCCTTGAGATCATTGACAAGCTCTTCCCGTGTAATTCTGGACTGACCTCACCTTTCTCAGAATCATTCTTACCCCACCAGGTGAGATCTTGCATGGAGCTCCAGAGTGAGGGTGATTGACTGTGATCTTGTATTTCTTCCATTTTCGAATTATCGCACCAACAGTGGTCTCTTTCTCACCAAGCTTCTTGCTGATGGTCTTGTAGCCCATTCCAGCCTTGTGCAGGTCTACAATCTTGTCCCTGACGTCCTTTGATAGCTCTTTGGTCTTGCCCATGGTGGTCGAGAGATTTGAACGGAAGAAACTGATTCTGTGACAGGAGTCTTTTATACAGGGACTGGACTAATTTGTGTGCCTCATGGGCACATAACTGGTCTGTGGGGGTCAGAATTCTTGCTGGTTGGTAGGGGATCAAATACTTATTTCCCTTAATTAAATACAAATTAATTTATAACTTTTATTTAATGTTTTTTTTCTGGATTTTTTGTTGATATTCTGTCTCTCTCTGTTAAAATAAACCTTCCATAAAAATTATAGACTGTTCAAGTCTTTGTAAGGGGGTAAACTTACAAAATCAGCAGGGGATCAAATATATATATAAAAGTGTGTGTGTGTGTAAAGTAAATTTACAAGGTGTGTATAAGTGTGTGTGTATATGTGTATAAGTGTTTGTGTATATAAGGGTGTGTATATGTTTGTGTGTATAAATGTGTGTATATGTGTCTGTGTAGTTTATGTGTATATATATAAATATATATATATATATATATATATATATATATATATATAAGTGTGTGTGTTTAAAGTAAATTTACTAGGTGTGTATATGTGTGTGTGTATACGTATATATATGTGTGTGTATATGTGTGTGTATAAGTGTGTGTGTATATACAGGGGTTGGACAATGAAACTGAAACACCTGGTTTTAGACCACAATAATTTATTAGTATGGTGTAGGGCCTCCTTTTGCGGCCAATACAGCGTCAATTCGTCTTGGAAATGACATATACAAGTCCTGCACAGTGGTCAGAGGGATTTTAAGCCATTCTTCTTGCAGGATAGTGGCCAGGTCACTACGTGATGCTGGTGGAGGAAAACGTTTCCTGACTCGCTTCTCCAAAACACCCCAAAGTGGCTCAATAATATTTAGATCTGGTGACTGTGCAGGCCATGGGAGATGTTCAACTTCACTTTCATGTTCATCAAACCAATCTTTCACCAGTCTTGCTGTGTGTATTGGTGCATTGTCATCCTGATACACGGCACCGCCATTGGATGCACATGGTCCTCCAGAATGGTTCGGTAGTCCTCGGCAGTGACGTGCCCATCTAGCACAAGTATTGGGCCAAGGGAATGCCATGATATGGCAGCCCAAACCATCACTGATCCACCCCCATGCTTCACTCTGGGCATGCAACAGTCTGGGTGGTACGCTTCTTTGGGGCTTCTCCACACCGTAACTCTCCCGGATGTGGGGAAAACAGTAAAGGTGGACTCATCAGAGAACAATACATGTTTCACATTGTCCACAGCCCAAGATTTGCGCTCCTTGCACCATTGAAACCGACGTTTGGCATCGGCACGAGTGACCGAAGGTTTGGCTATAGCAGCCCGGCCGTGTATATTGACCCTGTGGAGCTCCCGACGGACAGTTCTGGTGGAAACAGGAGAGTTGAGGTGCACATTTAATTCTGCCGTGATTTGGGCAGCCGTGGTTTTATGTTTTTTGGATACAATCCGGGTTAGCACCCGAACATCCCTTTCAGACAGCTTCCTCTTGCGTCCACAGTTAATCCTGTTGGATGTGGTTTGTCCTTCTTGGTAATATGCTGACATTACCCTGGATACCGTGGCTCTTGATACATCACAAAGACTTGCTGTCTTGGTCACAGATGCGCCAGCAAGACGTGCACCAACAATTTGTCCTCTTTTGAACTCTGGTATGTCACCCATAATGTTGTGTGCATTGCAATATTTTGAGCAAAACTGTGCTCTTACCCTGCTAATTGAACCTTCACACTCTGCTCTTACTGGTGCAATGTGCAATTAATGAAGATTGGCCACCAGACTGGTCCAATTTAGCCATGAAACCTCCCACACTAAAATGACAGGTGTTTCAGTTTCATTGTCCAACCCCTGTATATATATATATGTAAGTTTGTGTGTGTATATATATATATAAGTGTGTGTTTTTGTGTTACATGTGTTTGTGTATAAGTCTGTGTGTGTGTGTGTGTGTGTGTGTGTGTGTGTGTGTGTGTGTGTGTGTGTGTGTGTGTGTGTGTGTGTGTGTGTGTGTGTGTGTGTGTGTACAATCGTAGGTGTGTATATACAGTGTATCACAAAAGTGAGTACACCTCTCACATTTCTGCAAATATTTTATTATATCTTTTCATGGGACAACACTATAGACATGAAACTTGGATATAACTTAGAGTAGTCAGTGTACAGCTTGTATAGCAGTGTAGATTTACTGTCTTCTGAAAATAACTCAACACACAGCCATTAATGTCTAAATAGCTGGCAACATAAGTGAGTACACCCCACAGTGAACATGTCCAAATTGTGCCCAAAGTGTCAATATTTTGTGTGACCACCATTATTATCCAGCACTGCCTTAACCCTCCTGGGCATGGAATTCACCAGAGCTGCACAGGTTGCTACTGGAATCCTCTTCCACTCCTCCATGATGACATCACGGAGCTGGTGGATGTTAGACACCTTGAACTCCTCCACCTTCCACTTGAGGATGCGCCACAGGTGCTCAATTGGGTTTAGTCCATCACCTTTACCTTCAGCTTCCTCAGCAAGGCAGTTGTCATCTTGGAGGTTGTGTTTGGGGTCGTTATCCTGTTGGAAAACAGTTTTCGAAGGGAGGGGATCATGCTCTGTTTCAGAATGTCACAGTACATGTTGGAATTCATGTTTCCCTCAATGAACCGCAGCTCCCCAGTGCCAGCAACACTCATGCAGCCCAAGACCATGATGCTACCACCACCATGCTTGACTGTAGGCAAGATACAGTTGTCTTGGTACTTCTCACCAGGGCGCCGCCACACATGCTGGACACCATCTGAGCCAAACAAGTTTATCTTGGTCTCGTCAGACCACAGGGCATTCCCGTAATCCATGTTCTTGGACTGCTTGTCTTCAGCAAACTGTTTGCGGGCTTTCTTGTGCGTCAGCTTCCTTCTGGGATGACGACCATGCAGACCGAGTTGATGCAGTGTGCGGCGTATGGTCTGAGCACTGACAGGCTGACCTCCCACGTCTTCAACCTCTGCAGCAATGCTGGCAGCACTCATGTGTCTATTTTTTAAAGCCAACCTCTGGATATGACGCCGAACACGTGGACTCGACTTCTTTGGTCGACCCTGGCGAAGCCTGTTCCGAGTGGAACCTATCCTGGAAAACCGCTGTATGACCTTGGCCACCATGCTGTAGCTCAGTTTCAGGGTGTTAGCAATCTTCTTAAAGCCCAGGCCATCTTTGTGGAGAGCAACAATTCTATTTCTCACATCCTCAGAGAGTTCTTTGCCATGAGGTGCCATGTTGAATATCCAGTGGCCAGTATGAGAGAATTGTACCCAAAACACCAAATTAAACAGCCCTGCTCCCCATTTACACCTGGGACCTTGACACATGACACCAGGGAGGGACAACGACACATTTGGGCACAATTTGGACATGTTCACTGTGGGGTGTACTCACTTATGTTGCCAGCTATTTAGACATTAATGGCTGTGTGTTGAGTTATTTTCAGAAGACAGTAAATCTACACTGCTATACAAGCTGTACACTGACTACTCTAAGTTATATCCAAGTTTCATGTCTATAGTGTTGTCCCATGAAAAGATATAATGAAATATTTGCAGAAATGTGAGGGGTGTACTCACTTTTGTGATACACTGTATGTGTCTGTGTATGTGTATAAGTATGTGTGTGTGTGTGTGTGTGTATATATAAGTGTGTGTATATGTGTGTGTACAATCGTAGGTGTGTGTATATGTATATATAAGTGTGTGTGTGTGTGTGTATATATATATAAGTGTGTGTGTGTGTGTGTGTGTGTGTGTGTATATATATATAAGTGTGTGTGTGTGTATATGTATATATAAGTGTGTGTGTGTGTGTGTATATATGTATATATAAGTGTGTGTGTGTGTGTGTATATATGTATATATAAGTGTGTGTGTGTGTGTGTATATATATATAAGTGTGTGTGTGTGTATATGTATATATAAGTGTGTGTGTGTGTGTGTATATATATATAAGTGTGTGTGTGTGTATATGTATATATAAGTGTGTGTGTGTGTGTGTATATATGTATATATAAGTGTGTGTGTGTGTGTGTGTATATGTATATATAAGTGTGTGTGTGTGTGTGTATATATATATAAGTGTGTGTGTGTGTGTGTGTGTGTGTGTGTATATATATATAAGTGTGTGTGTGTGTATATGTATATATAAGTGTGTGTGTGTGTGTGTATATATGTATATATAAGTGTGTGTGTGTGTGTGTATATATGTATATATAAGTGTGTGTGCGGGTTTCGGGCTCCAAATTCAAACCGGCCTCTCTGATTGGACGTTTGAGTTTCTACGTCACTAGTGTGAGAACTTGTGAGCGCTAGGCCGTGTTCAGGTCTGAGTGAAAAGACAAAAGGACAGTTATAAACACCGCTACATCCACAACCAAGACTTTCTTTATCAGGGGAGCGGAGATTTATTTCATTAAAAAGACGAAGATTAAAATCCTTCAGAATAAGACGGTAACTTAATTAAACTGATCTGTAATATGAAGTTTAGTCAGAGCGATAGCTTACTGAGCTCTATGTAGCTAGTTAGCTTGCTAGTTAGTCAGCGAGTGAAACCGTGTTCGGTTAGTTTGTTTGTATTTCACCAAGTTTCAGTTATAGTTTTTATTTTATTTCTAATGTTAGATGCGGTCTAAAATAATATACAATGTTAGCTAGTGTTAGGTACTAAGTTTACCAAGTTTAACTACATTGACTTTGATATCTTGAAACCTAGTTAGCTTTAGCCTGCTGCATTGGTACAGAAAAGCTAATTAGCAAAGTTAGCACTTGCAGTTCACTTCATGTTGCTGCCATCGTCGTGCTACAGACTGTTTACCAGCTAAAGGACTGATCTGACTTAGTTTAAAGCAGTTCCGCGTAATTCAGAAATGATATTTTGGCCACCCATCATGTTAAATAAATCGACTAAATAATTGTACTTAAAATATTGTAAAAGTTGATGCTTTCTGTTTTATATAGGTTTTAGTTCATAGTGACTTAAAACATCACACTTTAACAACAGTTTGTGGATAAACCAGACTATTAAATTGTCTTAGGTGTCTAGTTCTAACACTTTAAAACACTAGACCTATTACAATTAAAAGTAAGTTTGGTTATTTGTGTTTTCTTTGGGGTTTTGTTGGATCTTCACAAGTTCACTCATACAGCTATGTTGAATGTCTATTGTATATAAGGTATTAAGCTTATTAGGAAGGGTATTTCAAAGTTTTATACAGGTTTCAGTTCTTAAAACATTACACTTTAGCATAATAATGGTTTATGAATAAACCAGACTAAAAAAATTGTATGTGTCTAGGTCTAACACTTTAAAACACTAGACCAATTACAATTAAAAGTAAGTTTGGTTATTTGTGTATTGATTGAGGTTTTGTGGGATCTTCACATGTTCACTCATACAGCTATGTTGAATGTCTATTGTATAAAATGTGTTAAGCTTATTAGGAAGGGTATTTTAAAGTTTTGTATAGGTTTCAGTTTATATTGTTTTAAACATTACACTTTTGCAACGATTTGTGGATAAACCAGACAAAAAATAGTCTTATGTGTCTAGTAACACTTTAAAACACTAGATCAATATAATTAAAAGTAAGTTTGGTTATTTGTGTTTTCTTTGGGGCTTTGTGGGATCTTCACATGTTCACTCATACAGCTATGTTGAATGTCTATTGTATAAAATGTATTAAGCTTATTAGGAAGGGTATTTTAAAGTTTTGTATAGGTTTCAGTTTATATTGTCTTAAACATTACACTTTTGTGGATAAACCAGACTAAACATTGTGTTGTGTCTAGTTTTAACACTTTAAAACACTAGATCAACATAATTAAAAGTCAGTTTGGTTATTTGTGTTTTTTTTTTTATTGAGGTTTTGTGGGATCTTCACAAGTTCACTCACACAACTATGTTGAATGTCTATTGTATAAAATGTATTTAGCTAACTAGGAAATATATTTTTAAGTATTATATAAGTTTCAGTTCATAGTGACTTAAAACATCACACTTTAACAACAGTTTGTGGATAAACCAGACTAAAAATGTATAAGGTGTTTAGTTTAACACTTTAAAACACTAGACCAATATAATTAAGTCAGTCTGCTATTTGTTTTCATTGAGGTTTGTGGGATCTTCACAAGTTCACCTTTACAACTTTAATTCCACTGATTAATGTTGTTTTACTTTTTCACATACTATTTATTGACTTCTTATGAACAAAAAAGGGGGTTTATGTGCTGCCAATAATCTAATTCTAACATCCATGTGGTAACCAAGTCCTATCTGTTGGGTGAGACATTTTCTTTAGTGATCTAACTGAAAAATCATCCCAACAATGTGACACAATCTAAACAAAATATTTTCATCATTGAATCATGTTCTTGTTTTGTTGCATTTTGTCTAATTTCATTTAAGCCTATTTTGATTTTCCCTATATATGATTAATGTAAAAATATACCAAATAATCTTTAAAAAAACACTAAATATTTACCAGTTTAACATCAGCTGACTAATGCTGCAAAAAACATACAATAGACACTGAATGTTGCATAGATCTAAACTGATTCTTAATACTGTTTAATAGACATGAGTGTCTGTGGTTTGTATGTCTTAATCTTAAAGGTGTTAAGTCAGTGGTTTTTAAATGTTATTTTCAATGCTGTTCCTGTCTACCAGATGTTTAGTCTGTTTGTTACTATTGTAAATTAATTTAAGATTGCTCAATATTAAATGTCTCTCATTTTATTTTTTAGGTGGCACACTGCATAAATAAGGATTTTTCTTCAGTGAGTAGTCAAGAGAGACTGCAAGACAGAAAAGACAGCTAATAAAAGCAGAATTGGATTGATTCTGTTTTAAATTTTCAACTGAAATTCAGTCACGGGGTCATTTAGATATATCTACAAGTTTACTAGGAGCATCTTGTTTGATGTATCTTACAGAAAAATAAAATACCAGGCAGGAATTTTAACAAAGGGCTAAGGACTGTAACCTGAAATGAACATTACTGAGTGGTAACAGCTCTTTTTGAATCCAAAACAGTTTAAAAGGTACTGAAGCTTTTTTCAGAAAAAAAGTAGGACAAATTTAAGACCGTTATTAGTAGAACCTATAGCAATAAAATTTCGCCATATTTGTGCTAAAAGGCCAAACCTGAATTACAAAAAATTGCCCATTTTGAGTTGATACCTTGTAGACGGGTTATATTTATTTTTGTAAATAATTTTTTTCTTCTTTTTGGGAGAGTTTTTTTTATAAATTGTTTTCATACATCAGCTCCTCTTCTTTTCAAGAGGTCTGTACGTACAAGTGACGAAACAAAAATCTGTTTACATAGTAAAACGTTGCGTTTTACAGTAGCAGTAAAAAAAAAAAAAGAAGAAACTTTAAATATAAAAAAATAGACTTTGAGAAACAATGGCTACTGCAAGAACAGAGATCCCTGCCTCAGTGATGGCGCTGGCCAGGCAGAATGGGCAATCCAAGCCGGTGGGCCTTCAGTCAGGAAAGAAAGAGAGCAGCTTATCACACACCAGTGGTGGAATCAGGTAAACTTAAGAAATATAAGTAACATTCTTAATGTTTAGAAGGATTTAATAAATTGTTCTTGGTCTTAGTTCTGAACCTGCATGTTTTGAATGTTCTGTTCAGATGTGGAGATGACTGGAAGAAGTCCCTGCAGCTCCCAGAAAAAGACATGAGAGTACAAACCTCAGTAAGTCATGAATACATTTACACACACCACAGCTAAAATTACTAGGAACCAAGCAGCTGTTTCAACATGACTGAACACTGGGGTTTGGGGTTCAAAATTAAAGATAATTGCATAATGTTTACATTTCATTGCACTGTTAGCAAGTGTAAACAGGTATGTGTGTGCTTTTCTGATCCTTTGTTATTTTTTCCTTCTTCAAAATATTAGTTATTGGTTGGAAAGCATATTATGCCCAGGAATTCGGTGATATGTGTTCTTGAGCAGGGTTTTTCAAATGACCCACATTTTGTCCATGATTTTTTACATGACCCAGGCAACAATGCATCTCTCTGCTTTGTTCTGTACAATCTGGTCCACAGTGGTTTACAAGATGTAACATAAAGCCTCCGAAAGGGGGCATTTGCGCACAGGTTTATTTAATTATTATTATTTTTCTCTGTGACCCATTTTTTTGGCTTGCAACTCAAGGGTCTAAGGGTTGTAACTAGAGATGGGACGATCGATCGGCTACGAATCTGTATCGGCCGATTTTTAATCAAAATATGCTATCGGCGATCGGCCGATATTTCCTAAATGTAGCCGATCCGATCGTGTGATATATAAAGATCACGTTAAGTTAATAACAGCTCAGTGGATCGATCCAGACTTTGAGCTACGAAGTACCAACCATCACATCACCGTTCATCAACCATCGTACAGAAACCACAGTGAAAGCTCTTCATGACCTAAAATCACATCATTAACGTTGTGCATCATACATACGATGTAATTTTGCTGATTGTAATATTTACTTTAAAAAGATAATTCAACCCGGTCACATCTGAGTCGATTCTATCAGCACGTTATATAAACTCCTGGTTCACTTTGGTAAATCGTAAGCGGTTCTTACTTGTGATGTAGATGAGAACAGAAGACGTTACAGAGCCAATCAGAGGCAAAAGTTTATTCATTAGCAAATTCGTTAGTTCAGGATCATCTGCTGAACTTTTAGGATCAGAAAACTTTTAGCTCCTTAGACGGAACGAGTCTGACGGACAGTTAAAGATCTGTGGTAATAGCAGTTTAATTAAGCTTTTTAATGTAAGAGAGTCACACAGAATGTTCTGTAGTAGCTGGTGTTTATTTAAAACCACGACATTTAATTAATAACAGTAAACACGGAGAGATAACCGAGAAGAGAAACTTACGCTTCACATAAAAACGAATCAACTCATGAATCAATGAATCACTTATAGCGATACTGTGAACAAAGCGTCTCTTCTAAAGGCACAAACACACACACACACACGCGCGCGCTGCTCCGGTTTATCTTCACTGTGAGGCTCTTGTTAAGTTTATTTATTTTATTTACTGCTAAACACCCCCCCCCCCTTCCCCGATCGGAATCGGTTCCAAAAACCCCGATCGGTACATCTCTAGTTGTAACCCAGGGTTTAAAAAACTCTGTTCTTGAGGATCCATTGCACAAAGTAAGCTTGATGCCAGAATTGAAACAAAGCTGGTTCTCTCTGGTATGGTACTAGGCCCTTTGTATCACAAGTATATTGTGTTCCGTCATTACTGTAGTTGCTACTTTTCTTTGCAACCTTTTTTTTTCCTCATTGCTGGGCTTAAAACGAGTTGCCTGAAAATTATGCTAAATGACTAATTGCTGATTTAAAAAAAAATAGGAAAAAAATAATAGTATATTGTCTTTCAATGGCTCCTCTTTTAGATCATTTGTCTGCATATTTGATTTGGCAGTTTTTGGCCAGTCGGATGCCCATCCTGATGCAACCCTCCTATTTATCTGGTCAGGGTACTGGCATTGAGGGTGTACCGATGTGTCCCCCCAATTGCTCGATTCACATAGTGCCATTCGTCTTTTTTTCAGGATGTAACTGCGACCAAGGGAAACGAGTTTGAAGATTATTGCCTTAAACGTGAGTTGCTGATGGGGATCTTTGAAATGGGCTGGGAGAAACCCTCTCCTATCCAGGTATGTCTTCTCAATTGTTGTGTGATGCACTGACCCACTCTAAACTCACTTTAGAGACTCAGATTAAATTCTAACTTTGTTTTTTGAAGGAGGAGAGCATTCCCATTGCTTTGTCCGGTAGGGACATCTTAGCTCGGGCCAAGAATGGCACAGGAAAGAGCGGCGCCTACCTCATTCCTCTCCTGGAAAAGATTGACCTTAAAAAGGATTACATTCAAGGTTAGTATGTCTCAGTTAAACTAGAAATAATGTTTTACACGTACCCACGTGTTCAGAGTTTAATATTAAGTATTAAGTACTATTGCAACATGCACAGTGCTTGGGTGGCATAGCGGTGAAGTATGTTAGCCCTGAGATCTGGGGGTTTGAATTTTTGGCAGTGCTGTCGGGCACCTGCGTAGACATGATTGGCTAATGTCTGTTGGGTTGAGAAGGGGATGGGAATAACTGTGCCTTTTCTGGTACACATACCAGATCCACCGTAGAGACCCCTAATATAATGGGAGCTGCCAAAAAATATTGCAGTATCTGTGCTAAGAGGGGTGTCATTTTTGCTCATTTAAATGTAGTCAGAGCGCTAGATTGCTTTCTCAGTAGTGTTCAGGTGTGTAAGAGATTTCCAGCCCCATTTCTTATTTAAGTATTAACACTCTAACCACTATACACACAAGTAAAGAAAGCAAATTGACCCCTACCTTATGTTTAAGGACTGAATCTATTAGTTGGCCATGATAATAACTAGGGCTGGGTATCGCCACTAATTTCCTGGATCGATTCGATTCCGATTCACAAGGTCCCGATTCGATTTCGATTCAACACATTTAGGCATATTTGAGTTACATTAACAGGTTTTGTTTAAATATGTAAAGATGTTCAGAGAACGAATGTGATAATTGTACAAAGAACACTCATTATTAAAAATATTTGTGTATTTTGTTTACATAAATAATGAATCCAAAACAGAAAACAGTAACATTCATTTTTTATTATTATTTTATATGTCTGACACGCTACAACAGTGTAAATGTAATGTAAACAAAAACCTGGCTGTTGAACAGCTTATGCCAAGTTTACACGACACGACACTCTGATTAACACCTGGTCGCTGTAATGTTCACACTACACGACTGATCGGCGATGGGGGGTTTTACACTACACCATCTATCACCAGGGGGAATCACAGGCGAGCTTCTCTGCTCTCCAAAACTACGTTCTGTCACGAAAACACACGTGAGAAGTGATGAAAGGTTTAATGATACCACGTCCAAACATGCACATCAACAAGTAGCGAGCAATCAAAGTGTGCACGCTGATGAAATAAATGAATCTGAGTGGATTTGGCAACACGAGCAGCATGGATCGTTCTATAGCGAGTTGGAGGTTAATAAATATTTTGTTTTGTAGAGAACGATCAGGTCAGAAATACTGTAAAACTCGCGTGTGCTGATGTATTCTGATAGAAACTGTATTGCGCTCCACCTGTTTCCAACCTCGCCCCTGTGTTTCCCCTCGCTGTTTCTCACATCGATCGAGAGCCGAGTTTTGATCGCAGAGCGAACACAGAGTTCCTCCCGGATCCAGCACCGACCCTCTCGTTGCATGAAAAACCACTGGCTGGTCACGCGAAATTAAAGGGGGTAACAGATTTCCGTGTGCACCGTAAAAAGGGGCGTATTTAAAAGATCGATCTCGCGGTTATATGAATCGATATCGGATCGTTCAAATAAAGATCGAAAAATCGATTTTATAAACCCACCCCTAATAATAACCATAGCAGCTGACATGGTGTTAAGAATTAAACAAACAAATAACCCCTGTCAATGAATTTAAACTACCATTTTGAATGACAGCCTTAACTGAACAATGACTTATTTGTTGGATAATTGCTAGTTCAGTGTTGCAAATCTGCAGAGGTTTAAACTACCATATTTTATTATATGTACAGGTCCTTCTCAAAAAATTAGCATATTGTGATAAAGTTCATTATTTTCCATAATGTAATGATAAAAATTTAACTTTCATATATTTTAGATTCATTGCACACCAACTGAAATATTTCAGGTCTTTTATTGTTTTAATACTGATGATTTTGGCATACAGCTCATGAAAACCCAAAATTCCTATCTCAAAAAATTAGCATGTCATGAAAAGGTTCTCTAAACGAGCTATTAACCTAATCATCTGAATCAACGAATTAACTCTAAACACCTGCAAAAGATTCCTGAGGCTTTTAAAAACTCCCAGCCTGGTTCATTACTCAAAACTGCAATCATGGGTAAGACTGCCGACCTGACTGCTGTCCAGAAGGCCATCATTGACACCCTCAAGCAAGAGGGTAAGACACAGAAAGAAATTTCTGAACGAATAGGCTGTTCCCAGAGTGCTGTATCAAGGCACCTCAGTGGGAAGTCTGTGGGAAGGAAAAAGTGTGGCAGAAAACGCTGCACAACGAGAAGAGGTGACCGGACCCTGAGGAAGATTGTGGAGAAGGGCCGATTCCAGACCTTGGGGGACCTGCGGAAGCAGTGGACTGAGTCTGGAGTAGAAACATCCAGAGCCACCGTGCACAGGCGTGTGCAGGAAATGGGCTACAGGTGCCGCATTCCCCAGGTCAAGCCACTTTTGAACCAGAAACAGCGGCAGAAGCGCCTGACCTGGGCTACAGAGAAGCAGCACTGGACTGTTGCTCAGTGGTCCAAAGTACTGTTTTCGGAAATCAAGGTGCCAGAGTCTGGAGGAAGACTGGGGAGAAGGAAATGCCAAAATGCCTGAAGTCCAGTGTCAAGTACCCACAGTCAGTGATGGTCTGGGGTGCCATGTCAGCTGCTGGTGTTGGTCCACTGTGTTTTATCAAGGGCAGGGTCAATGCAGCTAGCTATCAGGAGATTTTGGAGCACTTCATGCTTCCATCTGCTGAAAAGCTTTATGGAGATGAAGATTTCATTTTTCAGCACGACCTGGCACCTGCTCACAGTGCCAAAACCACTGGTGAATGGTTTACTGACCATGGTATTACTGTGCTCAATTGGCCTGCCAACTCTCCTGACCTGAACCCCATAGAGAATCTGTGGGATATTGTGAAGAGAAAGTTGAGAGACACAAGACCCAACACTCTGGATGAGCTTAAGGCCGCTATCGAAGCATCCTGGGCCTCCATAACACCTCAGCAGTGCCACAGGCTGATTGCCTCCATGCCACGCCGCATTGAAGCAGTCATTTCTGCAAAAGGATTCCCGACCAAGTATTGAGTGCATAACTGAACATAATTATTTGAAGGTTGACTTTTTTTGTATTAAAAACACTTTTCTTTTATTGGTCGGATGAAATATGCTAATTTTTTGAGATAGGAATTTTGGGTTTTTATGAGCTGTATGCCAAAATCATCAGTATTAAAACAATAAAAGACCTGAAATATTTCAGTTGGTGTGCAATGAATCTAAAATATATGAAAGTTAAATTTTTATCATTACATTATGGAAAATAATGAACTTTATCACAATATGCTAATTTTTTGAGAAGGACCTGTATTGTGTGTGTGTGTTCTGCTATCTGTAGTTTTGACATTAGAGACCAGTTGTCCCTGCTTTTCCTGCTCTTTACATTGCAGCTTCCTCTGACATGTCATTTATACTGTTTGACCATTGTTTGCTTTAGCTTCATGTTTTAAGCATTACCAGACAAATGAGAAATGTTTTCTTTTCTTTCTCTCTAGCTTTAGTGTTGGTACCCACCCGAGAACTGGCCTTGCAGGTGAGCCAAATTAGTATTAACATGAGCAAGCACATGGGTGGAGTCAAGGTTATGGCCACCACTGGTGGCACTAACTTGAGGGATGACATCATGCGCCTGGATGAGATGGGTATGTAATGATAGGGTAATAATCAATATGTGTACTTCAGTATAATGTGTCCTCACTCTTTTTGTATGTGTCTGGCTTTTCTTTAGTTCATGTTATAATAGCCACTCCAGGCAGAATTCTAGACCTTATAAAGAAAGGTTTGGCCAAAGTTGATAAAGTCCAAATGATGGTGATGGATGAGGTAGGTGTATGTTGTTAAAGAGTTTTGAATTGTAGGCATTGTGTTTGCTGTTTATTTGTTTGTTTATTAGGATTTTAAGGTCATGTTTTACACTTTGGATCCATTCATGACAGAACAGGTAGTAACAGATTACACAAGATTTATCAGTTCAGGTCAGTTGAATCTCCAATTCACCTCACTTGCACATCTTTGTACTGTGGGAGGAAACCCACACAGACATGGTGAGAACATGCAAACTCCACACAGAAGGGACCTGGACCACTCCATCTGGGAATCGAACCCAGCACCTCCTTGCTGTGAGGCAACAGTGCTAGCCACCGTGCTGCTTTTATGTTTAATGAATAATTGGGGGAAAAAACAGCCTTGACAATCTTAATAACATTTACTGTATTGATGCAACTAGCACTTTTTAACAGTCAAACTCATTACCCTGTGATGAGCTATCTTGTTAGTGTGAAGGCAGCAATAGCTAAATGAAATAAATGATAACATTTATTTCATGTGAGCATCGGGTCAGGATTACAAAACTAATTTAATTAATAAAGCAGCATTAACTAAACATAGATAAAGCATTTATTTTCAGAATTAATACATGGAACTGTTAATAACTTTTTGCATATTTCTTTAGGCAGACAAGTTGCTTTCTCAGGACTTTGTTGTTCTTGTTGAGGACATCATTAGCTTTTTTGACAAAAATCGTCAGATTCTGCTCTACTCGGCCACCTTTCCCGTCACCGTACAAAAATTCATGGTAAGGGCTGAGCTCATAAAAGAATAAGTACTACATGTAGTAGTGATTTAATGCCTTTTAGATGTTTATCTTAATGACACGTGTCAGTGGCAACCGTAAGAGGATCACTTAACAACCAATGACTTCGTGGCCGAACTCCATGAAGCTCGCCACTATTGACCAAAAAGCACATGAAGGCTGGAAGCAATTTGGGTTGGCATGCAGATTTATGAACCACAGTTTTACGGAGTGATAAAGTGAAACTGGAACAGTTTGTCTGTATGGATCAGCTGTTTGTCTGGTGCAAGAATGGCGAGGCTTATGACCAGAAGAGTACTGTCCCCAAGGTCAAGCACGGAGGTGGGTCAGTGATGATGGAGGGTCATTTTTCTGCTGCTTGAACTGGCAAGCTTGACCGGTTGAGTGCCATCATAGATTTAGAGGAGGAATGTTATGCCTCCTGTGGTGAAATTTGACAATGATCCCAACCAAAACTTGGTTAAGGAATCAGTCATGGAATGGCCCTCAAGTCTCAATATGCTGGAAGCTTTTGCATGAGAAGAAGGGGTGAAGATTCCAGGTTTTAGAAGCTTGTTGGCATGTTACCAAAATTGCTTATTAGAGTTTATCAAGGAAAAAGGTAGTGGGTAGAGCTTTGGGCTATCAACCGGAAGATTGGCAGTTCAAGTCCAGGCTCTGCTACGCAGCCACTGCTGGGTCCTTGAGCAAGGCCCTTAACCCTGTCTGCTCCAGGGGCGCCGTACGATGGCTGACCCTGCGCTCTGACCCCAGCTTCCAAACAAGCTGGGATATGCGAAGAAATAATTTCATTGTACTGTACACGTGTATATGTATATATGACAAATAGTCTATCCATCTATCTATCTATCTATCTATCTATCTATCTATCTATCTATCTATCTATTATCTATCTATTATCTATCTATCTATCTATCTATCTATCTATCTATCTATCTATCTATTATCTATCTATCTATCTATTATCTATCTATCTCTATCTATCTATCTATTATCTATCTATCTATCTCTATCTATCTATCATCTATCTATCTATCATCTATCTCTATCTATCTATCTATCTATCTATATCTATCTATCTCTCTCTATCTATCTCTATCTATCATCTATCTATCTCTATCATCTATCTATCTCTATCTATCTATCTCTATCTATCATCTATCTATCTCTATCATCTATCTATCTCTATCTATCTATCTCTATCTATCTCTATCTATCTCTATCTATCTCTATCTATCTATTATCTATCTATCTATCTATCTCTATCTATCTCTATCTATCTCTCTCTCTCTCTCTCTCTCTCTCTATCTATCTATTTATCTACTGAGGCTGGGGGTTTAATAATAATGCACATCCCATTCATCAGCAGAACTTATTTTATCAACACTGAATTTATCAACAACTATTTCTATAAACATCAGCTTAATACATAAGGTGGATATTTCATATTTGAATATTTCTTTCATTTTCCTAAATCTACTTAACTGTTTTATTTTCCTCTTGTGTGGTCCAGTCTAGACATCTCAAAAAACCCTACGAGATTAACTTGATGGATGAGCTGACGCTGAAAGGCATCACTCAGTACTACGCCTATGTTGCAGAGAGACAAAAAGTGCACTGTCTCAACACACTCTTCTCCAAGGTAGGAGGCCTTGGACATATTTCTAGTTTTGTGTTCTCTGTTCTAAAACATTTGATTGTATGCATGTCTGGGGCACGAGTGTCCACTTTTACCCATAATGTGGGCGAGCTTGCAGGTTTGTAATCCCGATAGGTACAGTGCACTTGATCATTTTAACCAGTTGATCTTGGTCTCGAGTTGTTTTGGGTAAAGCTTCTGTCTGGCTGGTATAAAAACCTAAAGCCACACCAGCCTTAAATGATATGATGGCTCAGAGATCTAAATTATTTGGCATCAACACAATTTAAAAGTTAACAGCTGCTTAATATATTAAGTTACATATATTACATTTGAGTTGTAGCCTAGCGGTTAAGGTACTGGTCTAGTATTCAGGTCACTGGCTAAAGCCCCACCACTGCCGGGTTGCTGCTATTGGGCCCTCAATTGTTCAGACTGTTTACTGTCCCAGTACGGTAAGTCGCCTTGGATAAAGGCGTCTGCTAAATGCCAAAAATGTAATGTAAATCTTTGCAGTGCTCAGCGGTTAAGGTGCTTGACTAGTAATCAGAAGGTTGCTGGTTCAAGTCTCATCACCTCAAGGCCCTTGACCCTCAATTGCTCAAGTTGTATTCAATGATAATAATGCTGTAAATGTATCAAATACTAGAGCGACTTACAATTATGACTGACTACAGTTTGAGCAATTGGCATCAGTGGGACTTGAACCAGCAATCTTCTGATTACTAGTTCAGTTCCTTAACCACTTAGCTTGTTAATAAGTATTGTTAGATCTTCCTAATGTTTTTACTTTATGTTCCCTTTCAGCTCCAGATCAATCAGTCGATTATCTTTTGTAACTCAACCCAGAGGGTGGAGCTTTTGGCTAAGAAGATCACACAACTGGGCTACTCTTGTTTTTACATCCATGCAAAAATGATGCAGGTAATTTTTAGCATAAACAAAAGTCTAATTATTGTATTATTGGTCATTTTACAGCTACAGTTTAGTTAATGGTTTATCGCTCATGTTGCAGGAATACAGAAACCGTGTGTTCCATGACTTCAGAAACGGTCTGTGTAGAAACCTGGTCTGCACCGGTAAGAATACAAGCTTCTTTACATAAGTTCTTATACAAATTGGGCTTCCACCCCTCCATGTTTAACGTGTGTGATTACTCTTTACAGATCTGTTCACGAGAGGAATTGACATTCAGGCTGTCAATGTGGTCATAAACTTTGATTTTCCCAGGAACGCAGAGACCTACCTACACCGCATCGGCAGATCAGGTGAGCAATCTCAGCACATCTACTACTTTAAGAAGAAACAATGCGGTAACACATGCAAGTGCTGCCTGTATGTGTAATATTTTACGTCTCCAGACCTGTAAAAATGCTAAATATGTGCTTGAAGGTCAATTCCTTGAGTTGAGTTACACATGCCTCAATATTCTTTTCCTGTGGATTCAGATTGAACTGATACCTTTAGATAACAATTAGATCCCTTTGATGCTTTGTAAGCTCATTGTGGACTGTGGCTTTAGCTTTAAGATGCAACTATGTCAGTAAAATAAAATCTCACTAAAAGTGGTGAATTTCACATGGGGTTAATCAGTCACTTTAACCTGGTCTGCTCAACCATTTGAGTCTAATACTTGGGTAAAAATAAGCTGTATTTAAATAATCTACTCCTTGGTTGACGTGTTAAACTCAAAAATATTGGTAGATGGTTTTAAGAAACCAGCCGACCCAACCTATGGGTCAACTTGAAGCAGCTGAAAAATCATCCATAAAAAGTTGCATCATTTTTGTGATCATCTCAGTTGTTTGATAGAGGCTTATTAAAATTACTGTGTGTACTAGTGACAACTAAAATATTAATTACATGTTGTTGGTATAGTTCCAAGAAACTAAGAAATGCAAAGAAATCATTTTTAAACATTATGTCCTTGGTGGGATTATTAAAGGGTTAATCAGTGGCAGGTACTGACTAGGGCTGCAACTATCGATTTTTTTTGTAATCGAGTATTCTATCGATTATTCCAGCGATTAATCGAGTAATCGGATAAGAAGTACTTTTGCTTTAATAAAGAGCAAAAATAAATACATATAAGATTAAATATGACATGTCTATTGAAACAAACTATATATTTTTATTACTTGCATAGAGGACAGTTTAAAGAGAAATATATACATAATAAACCAGAGGTGGGCAATTTAATTTTCCAAGGGGTCACATAAGAAACTGGGACTGTTGTGGAGGGCCGGACCAATAAGGTGAACTTAATTATGCTCAATATTAATTTTATCTCTTTATTTACATTTACATTTTCAGCATTTAGCAGACACCTTTATCCAAAGCGATTTACAATACAGTTACAGTATACAGTCTGAGCAATTGAGGGTTAAGGGCCTTGCTCAAGGGCCCAACAGCAGCAACCTGGCTGCCAGCAACCTTCTAATTACTAGTCCAGTACCTTAAGCACTAGGCTACAGCTGCCCACTCTTTATTAAAAGCAGTAAATTGTGCAGTTCTAATAAGCTGTTAATGTTTAGATGTTACAATCAGAATATTAGACGTAGGCAGAGAAAAAACATCAACATTATTTTACTAATTAAACAAACATGCAAAAAAACAAAAACAAATGTGAACAAAATGTGCAGGTTTTTAAACTTTACACTATTTTGTTTGGAGTCTATTCACCTCATTTGTTTTTCAGTCCTTTGTTATTGTTGGATATTCTTTTTAAAATCACAAAGCTGGTCCTGACTGCTTCAGTTCTGGACGTGTTAAACTTTATAAACAATCCTTGTTGCTTGTGCGGTTTAGTTAGTGAAGCTTCAGGTGTGACCTCCCCCCGCATCGTTCATGTTCTTGTATTTCTGTTTAGTACCGCGATTTAGAGCCTAGATTGTGATACTTAACCAGCGTTACATCTGACTTTAGTAAATAAACAATTCAGAAGTTCATGTCGTTTTAAAACTCCACCGTCAATCACACTCAGTTCTGTTCGCATTACAGTGAAGCCGAAACACTCGCGCACACGTAAATCCAAACTTACGGATATTTAAAGACACAGCCCCCCGTCAAAATCAGTCCTGTTGTAATGCATATTAGATGTACTTTTATTAACGTCCAATTTTTAATTGCCGCGAACCACCTGCGTTGTAAAAGTGAAAGTCCGTGCGGAACACCGTGAGCTGTGTATCGGTGTATGGGATAAACGATTCCTCGATGCAAAAAATTTGAATCGATCATTTTTAGTAATCGAGTTACTCGAGTTACTCGAGGAATCGTTTCAGCCCTAGTACTGACCACTGTTTACTATGGGTTTGAATGTGATTTTGATTTATTCTGAACACAGCCATACCCACAATTATAAGAGGGTGTGCACAATTATGCCGCCACATTATTTGTTTATGTAAAAACATTTAAGTTTTAAAAGTTTCACAGATCATAGGTCACATTCGGTGGCTATTCACATTGTGGTGACCAGTCGGTTTGCCGTTAGAATAGGCAGGGGGAGTGTATGTGAGAGCGGCATTGCAGAATGCAGTGCGGCCGCAACCGATGCATTTTTAGGGAGTAAAAGGTGGGTTTTGTTGTTGGAATGGCATTTTTCACTGGTGTGTATATAGTTATTACGTGTTTAATGTGTGTTTAGTGTTCGTTTTTATGTTACGTTTATAAGTTACTGTTTTTAAGTTTTACTTTGGATATTGCTGGAGTGGTCTGTGTGTTGACATCGCGTCTCCTCTTTGTGCTCTGTAACTGCCTTCTGCTGTTCAATAAAAGCATAAATGCCTCGTTCTTTCTCGCCAACAGCACAATATGAAAAGATTTGTTTGGTCTGGTTTTTTTACATCTCAAAATCCTGCTATTTTAGCAGTGAGGGGCGTATAGACTTGTCATATCACCTGTAGTTGATTTCTGCATTTAAAACGGCTTCATGAAAAAGATCACACAGATAATTTTTAAAGGATTGACTTTCTACTCTCCATAGGCAGGTATGGGCACCTGGGTCTGGCTATTAACCTCATCACGTCAGAGGATCGTTTCAATCTGAAGGGCATTGAGGAGCAGCTGTTGACCGACATCAAGCCCATACCCAGCAGCATTGATAAGAGTCTGTATGTGGCAGAGTTCCACTCAATCAACTCTGAAGAGGAGGAGGGTGAGAGGGAGGATGCACCGTAACTGGTAAGAGATTAAACTCCTGTAATCAGCATGTCAGTATAGTATCATTTGAATATGACTTCAGCTTTGGTCCATTTAGTTCATTTATTTGTTTTTAAATTACAATTTTACTGTTATACATTAATTGTAATTCACGTTTCATGTCACTTGTTTTTTTAGAAGAATGGATGAATGGTGTCTGGCATGTTGCACATCTCTTAAACCTGGATGATGTCGGCTTGCATTCAGTTTGCTCAGTTGTCTGTTAATAGTTGATCACTTTCATGGATTTGCCAGCTCTGCAGAGCTCACAAACCACTAACTGTTAATAACCACAACTCAGGTTCATTGCACTGCTCAAACAAACTGCAGTTTAACAAGTAGGAATGTTAAGATGTGGTTTTGGGGATCACCTTTTGTACACTTTGAACCCACTTTTGTACCCATTACTACTTCTTATTGAAAGGGGATTTTACTACCCTGTAAGGGTTAAAAACAATTCTGCACTGGTTAGTATTGTTCATTTCTGCATGCTCTTATATACACAAAGTGCCTTTACTGATCACTCCATGGGCCCCCTGGTTCAGGATTATGTGCTGATTATAAAAGAAAAAACACAATTGGTTTGGATATGTCTAAAACTGCCTAGAACGTACCAGTTTCTCAGTAGCCAAGAGTTTTCTGTTTTTAATGTTTGTGGTTGTTTGTCCTTCTTTTCTTTCATCGGAAATGCTTCAGTGCAAATGCTACTATTAAAATGCACTCGCCTATGTTTTCAGCTTGTGTTAAACTGAGCCAACGTGCGTCCTTTTTTGTTATAATGTTGTTCAAAAGGTACCATTTGTTGCATTTTGTGAGCAGATGCTTTTACAAAGGTTTAAAAAAAGTAAGAAGAACCAAAGAATTCAGATGTGAATGCCAGTATCACCATTCTTATGTATGAAAAGAAATAAAGTCCAGCATATTTTTCATATGTCTTTCTACTGTGTTTTTTTTTTTTTATATCTAATACTTGCTGAAGGATCTGGGAATGTGTGGAAACACTGGGACGACTAACAGAACGTGAACGATAGCACCAGAAACTTTAGGACTGTTTTGTAATAAATATTAGTATTAAAACTAAAGTTCAAGTACTCTTGAGCACCATAAACACAGTCTGGTAAATTTCAAGCATGTTCACCAGTGGCAGAACCTGAATGAAACCGGATTCTTCTGTGTAAATAAACAAGTGAAGGATAAGTTACAATTTAAATGATGTTTTCTTGTTTTCCTGTCAGATTGATCACTTAGTGTTTTACCTTTGCTTTCTATTTACAAGACAACATATTGTAAGTTGTACTTAACAAAATAGGTTTATATTTTTTTATTCCTTTTCCCCTGTTTTGTGGGCACTAAATTCTAAGATTAAACACCTGCATTGTCTGACTAGTTCATTTGATACTGTAGACTTAAAACCACCCATCATTGACTATAGGACAGCCGGTTATGTTCTTGTGGTTGAGAGAAGACTGAAACGTGTGCTGGTCACATTGAGAAGCAGAATTGGTTCATTTAGGGTTTTGTTGTCTTTTTTTACTTTGTAGTAGTTACATATTGAATAAATGTAAATTGTAATGTGTGTATGTGTATATATATATATATAATGCAATATCTAATACTACAACTTCATTACATAATAAAAGTCCTATACTGAGTACAATAATGTCAATCACAAAAAAATAAATACATGTGCAATGTAATAAAGTCGTAGTTACTTAGCAATATGTACTACTTACTACAGCCACAATCGAAAATAAAAGAACAGTAATAAAACACATTATTTTAAATAAATAAATGAAGTAGTAGTTACAGAGTGGCATGTACTACTTATTACAACAAAATTACATAATAAAAGTCCAATTATTTTAATAATTATTACAATGTAAAAAAAAAATGTAAGGGTGTAGTAATGTTATTTTATAATTTCAGAATCATAAAGGTTGTACTGATGGAATATAATTGTAATATAATAACATTTGTTAAAGTATAAGGCATTGTCAAAGGTGGTAATGTTACTAGTTAATGACTTTTACTGATTTTTAATAATGGTATTTATTACTGTAACTCGACCAGGGTAAGTACATGTATAAACATTTTTCATTTTTAGTGACGCTGAACAATTATTATAACATTTAATGACAAGGAACAGTATGAGACTGTGGTGCGTGGAGCACTGTACAGAATACCGACCTTACTTATACTATATACTATATACTATATATGGGGCCGATTTACATTTTTAACAAAACTCTTTAAGCTAATACTTTATTAATAGCCTAAAATCTTGTCTCATGTTAAGGTTTGTACACCTCAGTCAAATTTTTTCATTGACATGTCTTGTTTGTTAAATTCCTTAAATGAAACTTGTGCATGACAACAGCAAAATTACATTTTTAATTGTTTAGTGTAGAAAGGGGGTAGCACCAGGGGCGGCTCGTTTCTTAGGGCGATCGGGCGACGCACCACCAAAGGACGAAAGGGAAGAAATTTTTCTATCACAGCTGTGACTGTTCTGGACAGTCTGTCTTGCCTCTGAATATCGTAGTCCAATCAGCGTTGAGTTGTGTTCCGTACAGTACCGCCCCTTTTGGGGCGATTTCAGTCTGACTGAAAATCGCCCCGGATTGCTCTGATAGACTCTCGTGTTAAGGCTCTTTTTTTTTCGAACTGCAGGCGCTGCAATACAATCTGAATGGGTTCCGGGGGGGCTCGCACTTACGTGCTTGCGTCACACGTAACCTGGTGTCGCGATCTCGTCACCATGACTACCATCACCTCAGTTCGGAGCAACTCCATCGATGCCATTCAGTCGTTGTAGTAATCAGGATAAATTAGCAACTTAAGTTAACATCAAGTACCTACAAAGGGGGTAAAATTATATAAGTTACAAGTAAATTACAAGTAAGTAATGTAAGTTTTAAATTGTGAATTGTGATTGCACTTATTGTATCTCCCCAATTGTTTAATTGTACTTCTTTATTCATTGCACATCAGCCCCGATGCCAATCTTTATTCTGGATCTGCTGCACCTAAAATAAAATGCTATCTGATGAAGACTGAATTAAATTGTTAGGGTGAGAGCTTTACTTAATTTTATGATTAATGGTAAAGCTGGTCTCTCTCCATGTTCAAAGTTATTTGTGAGGGCAAACTGACAGATGACTTAAGATGTTAATTATTTAAGCTTTAATTTACCGATTGAACGGGTCACCTTGGCCATCATCGCAACAATTGCCCCCCCTGAAAGATTTGGCAGGAGCCGCCACTGGCATGGAGCACTGTATAGAATACCCTGACCTTACTTATACTGTATACTATATGTAGGGCCGATTTACATTTTTAACTCTTTAAGCTAATACTTTATTAATAGCTTAAAATCTTGTCTTATGTTAAGGTTTGTACACCTCAGTCAATTTTTTCATTGACGTGTCTTGTTTGTTAAATTCCTCAAACAAAACTTGTGCATGACAACAGCAAAATTACATTTTTATTTGTTGGGTAGCACTGTCGCCTCACAGCAAGAAGGTCCTGGGTTCGATTCTCAAATGGGGCGGTCCGGGGTCCTTTCTGTGTGGAGTTTGCATGTTCTCCCCGTGTCTGCGTGGATTTCCTCAGGGAGCTCCGGTTTCCTCCAACAGTCCAAAGACGTGCAAGTGAGGTGAATTAGAGATTTGTTTGTTTGTTTATTAGGATTTTAACCTCATGTTTTACACTTTGGTTACATTCATGACAGGAACGGTAGTTGCTCATTACCCAAGGTTCATCACTTCTCAAGGTCGAACACAGTCTTGGACATTACAGGTCCTTCTCAAAAAATTAGCATATTGTGATAAAGTTCATTATTTTCCATAATGTAATGATAAAAATTTAACTTTCATATATTTTAGATTCATTGCACACCAACTGAAATATTTCAGGTCTTTTATTGTTTTAATACTGATGATTTTGGCATACAGCTCATAAAAACCCAAAATTCCTATCTCAAAAAATTAGCATATTTCATCCGACCAATAAAAGAAAAGTGTTTTTAATACAAAAAAAGTCAACCTTCAAATAATTATGTTCAGTTATGCACTCAATACTTGGTCGGGAATCCTTTTGCAGAAATGACTGCTTCAATGCGGCGTGGCATGGAGGCAATCAGCCTGTGGCACTGCTGAGGTGTTATGGAGGCCCAGGATGCTTCGATAGCGGCCTTAAGCTCATCCAGAGTGTTGGGTCTTGTGTCTCTCAACTTTCTCTTCACAATATCCCACAGATTCTCTATGGGGTTCAGGTCAGGAGAGTTGGCAGGCCAATTGAGCACAGTAATACCATGGTCAGTAAACCATTCACCAGTGGTTTTGGCACTGTGAGCAGGTGCCAGGTCGTGCTGAAAAATGAAATCTTCATCTCCATAAAGCTTTTCAGCAGATGGAAGCATGAAGTGCTCCAAAATCTCCTGATAGCTAGCTGCATTGACCCTGCCCTTGATAAAACACAGTGGACCAACACCAGCAGCTGACATGGCACCCCAGACCATCACTGACTGTGGGTACTTGACACTGGCACCTTGATTTCCGAATGACATGCAAAATTTGCTTTCATCCGAAAACAGTACTTTGGACCACTGAGCAACAGTCCAGTGCTGTTTCTCTGTAGCCCAGGTCAGGCGCTTCTGCCGCTGTTTCTGGTTCAAAAGTGGCTTGACCTGGGGAATGCGGCACCTGTAGCCCATTTCCTGCACACGCCTGTGCACGGTGGCTCTGGATGTTACTACTCCAGACTCAGTCCACTGCTTCCGCAGGTCCCCCAAGGTCTGGAATCGGCCCTTCTCCACAATCTTCCTCAGGGTCCGGTCACCTCTTCTCGTTGTGCAGCGTTTTCTGCCACACTTTTTCCTTCCCACAGACTTCCCACTGAGGTGCCTTGATACAGCACTCTGGGAACAGCCTATTCGTTCAGAAATGTCTTTCTGTGTCTTACCCTCTTGCTTGAGGGTGTCAATGATGGCCTTCTGGACAGCAGTCAGGTCGGCAGTCTTACCCATGATTGCAGTTTTGAGTAATGAACCAGGCTGGGAGTTTTTAAAAGCCTCAGGAATCTTTTGCAGGTGTTTAGAGTTAATTCGTTGATTCAGATGATTAGGTTAATAGCTCGTTTAGAGAACCTTTTCATGATATGCTAATTTTTTGAGATAGGAATTTTGGGTTTTTATGAGCTGTATGCCAAAATCATCAGTATTAAAACAATAAAAGACCTGAAATATTTCAGTTGGTGTGCAATGAATCTAAAATATATGAAAGTTTAATTTTTATCATTACATTATGGAAAATAATGAACTTTATCACAATATGCTAATTTTTTGAGAAGGACCTGTATAGTGTCTCCAATTCACCTCACAAAATTGTCCATGACTGTGTTTGATGATAAACTTGAACTGATAAATCTTGAGTAACCAGTAACTATGTAAAACATGACGTTAAATACTAATAAATAAATAAATAGAGTAGAAAGTGGGTTTAAACTTTTTAATTTAATACTTTGTTCGGCGTCTGAGTGCTGTGATTGGACAGCAGGTGAAGCTGCAGCTGCCAATCAGAGAGACAGAACCGTGTTGTGTTTCCTGTTCGCGTCTCATTCATAACTTGCGCTGTTTCGTAATAAAATCTGTTGAACTTTGTCTATTTTATTTGTGTTTTATACAGACTTTCAGCGCATCATCACCATGCAGAGCCTGAGGTAATACATTACATGTCCTGTTTTACAATATACTTCACTTAAACCCGCTCCTGTTGTGTTTCTGTTAAGCTTTTTAAATCGCAGACTTATAACGATCTCTCTAGTACGGAAGCCCAGAGAGTCCTTGTGTTATTTATTCATTTTAAACTCGTGATCTCAAGACAACAAACGATATTTTTCCTGTGTTCGCGTTAACAAAGGTTTTTAAGACTGTAAATGAATGTAAAATCATGTTAAATAATAATCTGCGCCCACTTGATGGGTAGCACTGTCGCCTCACAGCAAGAAGGTCCTGGGTTCGATTCCCAGGTGGAGTGATCTGGTTCTTTTCTGTGTGGAATTTGCATGTTCTCCCCTTGGCTGTGTGGGTTTACTCTGAGAGCTCCGGTTTCCTCCCACAGTCCAAAGACGTGCAAGTGAGGTGAACAGGGGATGCAAAATTGCTGAGGAATCTTGTGTAGCCTGTAACTCATGAATGACAGAACCAAAGTGTGTAAAACATGACCTTAAAATCCTAATAAATAAACAAACAAACATGAACTATTTTGCACAGATCCACAGGCAGCCTGTGCATTTCATCACCAGAAAAGTTGTGATATCAAGAAAACAATGTTTGTTGTCTTGAGATCATGATATTAAAATGATAATAATAATAAAAATATATGTTATGGCTTTTCTGGGCATCCGAATTCGCTGTTCTTATAGCATAGAGGTTTAGATTCATTTGGAAAGAACATTTATTCCATCATTTCAATAATTGAATAAAAGATAGAAACATACTTTGTCCAAAACAAATCTTATACGACACAAAAGGGCGGGTTGCAAGAAGGTCCTGGGTTCCATCCCCAGGTGGGGCGGTTCGGGTCCTTTCTGTGCAGAGTTTGCATGTTCTCCTCATGTCCTCATGTCTCCCACAGTACAAAGACGTGTAAGTGAGGTGAACTGGAGATACAAAATTGGCTGTGACGGTGATTGACACTGAACCTGAACTGATGCATCATGGCTAACTCGAGATACTAAATTGTCCATGACTGTGTTTGATTTTAAACTTGAACTGATGAATCTTGTGTAATGAGTAATTACCTCTCCTGTCATGAATGTACCAAAGTGTAAAACATGACGTTAAATACTAATAAATAAATAAATATACGACACAAAAACAAGTACATGTGAATTCAGTTTGGTCTGTATTATACTCAAAATGAGATGTTTAATGTTTTACTGTATCAACTTTATATTCATTTAATCAACCACCAGGGCTTGAATACTGTGGACCCTCTATCACAGGGCTTCAGCTATCCTTCCCCCTTTATTCACACATGTATTGTAATGAATGTGTTTTATTTTATTTTTTTCTACACTTCCTTACTTATAAATCCTTTTCAGGTGCTCCTTTCCATGCCATGAGTGATTGCATCACTTGTTTTTAAATACCCTGCAAGTCAATGTAAACTGAGATAATGTCTAAATAATAATAAACAGGTAATTGAAACCACTGCATGATAATCACTCAGTATTTTTTTCCCCCAGAAACTATTTTAGACCGTGGTCATCTAATGTAAGGCTGGATGGTAAAACTGTTGTGATTACTGGAGCCAATACTGGAATTGGAAAAGACACTGCTATTGATCTGGCAAAGAGAGGTAACACAGCTGGTTGTTTATTTGCTTAAAAAGCTTCGTCTTTGAGGTAACCTGCAATTTTGGCCTTTTTTTTAATATAGTCAACAACAAATTACTTGACAAAGGATTTGTGGTTAAAGATGTTATTCATCATTCAAAATTCAGTAACATATTCTATTTCATGTAATGCTGGTTACTAAATGGAAGGGTACTTTCTGATGTGGAAACAAATGCACTTAAATTGTGATACACTATTAATTTATTATTGGTTATTACTGTCAGTATTATTTTATATTATTATTTTTATTCGCCAAGTCAAAGTGAATAAAAATGTGTTCTGTTTCTAGGTATGCGTGTTATCATGGCCTGCAGAGATATGGAAAAAGCTAATGCAGCTCTAAAAGATGTAACTGATGCATCTGGAAGTCAGAATGTTGTCTGCAGAAAACTTGACCTTTCTGACTCTAAGTCCATTAGAGAATTTGCTCAGACTATCAACAGTGGTAAGAATACTAGACTGTTGGGTCATTTATTGTGAAAAGTGCTTTTATTAAAGTTTTACCAATTTTTCATAGTGCCATCTGTCAACATTTATTTAGATAGTAAATCTGATATTCCATCTCATGGCAAAAAGTTTTTCAACACAATGCCATTCAATTCGATACAAATCACCATGATACAAAGTGAGGGGGTCTAAGTGCAACTGTAACTAGGAGCAACAACAGCTCATCTGGAAAGCAGTATTTTATTCTGTCTGGTGGCACTTGGTTTTTGCCTATAAAAAAAAAGTTCCATGTAAACTAAGCTGACACTGCCTCAGGAAGCGGTTTGGAACTTGCCAGGGAGTATTGCAACTGTGATTCGATTCTTCTTTTTACACATGAGCTGCTGTTGCTTCTAGTTACAGTTGCAATTGGACCCCCACATTCTGTTATGGTGATTTGTATAGAATTGAATGAAAATATACAACAAGGAGTCACATTAAACAGATGCATTCAATCAATTTTGATTACATAAGTCGAGATCATTTTGAGTTTAAATGATAGACATCTAGTTATTTTGGCTAATGTCCATGTGCACTATTATTTCATCAGTACATTACCTACATGCATGATTGAGACACCTTTAAAAATGTAATGTAAACATAGAAAAAGACAACATACTTCCCCAGTAATTTTTATAGCATTTTTAAAATACAAGCTCAATCTACTGCTGTATTTAGCTTGTAACCAGTAAAGCCAAAATTCTACCCCATGTACCTTTAAACACTTGTTTATATATACAGTAATTGTATGCTGTATCACGTCTTACTGTTTTTTTTTTTCCTAAGAGGAGAAACAACTCAACATCCTGATAAACAATGCGGGTGTGATGGTTTGTCCGTATGGCAAAACAGCAGATGGTTTTGAGATGCAAATCGGGGTCAACCACATGGGTATGTTTAATTGTTTTAATCATTTTGAAATCACACTGACATGTATGCTCTGATCAAGAGGGTATTCATGACTGTCTGGCACACATGCTCTTACAGGTCACTTCCTCTTGACTCATTTATTATTGGACGTTATCAAGAAATCAGCTCCAGCCCGGATCATCAATGTGTCGTCCATGGCACATAAATGGGGAGCGATAAATCTGGAGGACATTAACAGTGAGAAGAGCTATGATAGAACTAAAGCTTACAGCCAGAGCAAACTGGCTAATGTGCTTTTCACTCGTAGCTTGGCTAAAAGACTGGAGGGTGAGTGCCACTAACGCTGAACAACATGTCTGTCATGCTTTTTCCTGTTATGAACCTTGATTAATTGGTTACTTTTTCTGTATTATGTAGGTTCGATTAGCTTTTGATGGATTTTTTTTTCTCTTTCCTTTCTTTTCTTTATACTGCATAACGTCTGGGCAGTTGTAGCCTAGTGGTTAAGGTACTGGACTAGTAAGCAGAAGGTTGCTGGTTCAAGCCCCACCACTGCCAGGTTGCCACTGTTGGGCCCTTGAGCAAGGCCCTTAACCCTCAATTGCTTAGACTGTATACTGTGGATTAAAGTGTCTGCTAAATGCAGAAAATGTTAATGTCTGCTATTGCCTATAGCAATATGCATTGTACATTTACATTTTTGGCATTTAGCAGTTGCTCTTATCCAGAGCGACTTACAGAAGTGCTTCCACAGTACACATTTCCCTACTCTAGTTCAAGTAGATGACAGTCTATTGATACAAATCTGCTGAAACTGTTAGAAGAAAGTTTTTTTTGAGGAAATAAATAAGAACGTTGGTTAGTCCCTGTTAGTTTTCAGCTTACGTGCTTAGAAAAGAGTTTATGAAGGTTTTTAATCGTCTTTTGAAGACAGTGAGAGACTCAGATGTTCGGACAGACAAAGAAAGTGCATTCCACCACTTGGGTGCAAGTACAGAGAAGAGCCTTGATGCTTGTCTTCCTTGAGTTTTGGGTGGAGGATCAAGGCAAGTGAGACTAGTGGCTCAGAGGTTGCATAGTACAGAGCGAAATGTGATGAGTTCTCTAAGGTAGTTTGGAGCTGGTCCATTTTTGGCTTTGCAGGCAAGCATTAGCGTTTTAAACTGAATGCGTGCAGCTACAGGAAGCCAGTGAAGAGAAAGCAACAGTGGGGTGATGTGGCGGTGTTTAGGTTTAGGGTTTAATATTGGACCTGGGAGCACCTGCCAGGAGGAAGTTGCAGTAGTTCAGAGAAACTACAAGGAACTGACCAAGAATCTGAGTGGCTTTCATAAAGAGAAATGGACGAAGGAAACGATCTTGTCATCTTGGCTACATGAGGAGAGAAGGTCAGCTGGTTATCCAGGACAACACCAAGGTTTTGTGCATTGTCAGATGGTTTGATCTGAAAGTCATCAAGGCGCTCGGGTGGCACAGTGGTCTATTACGTTAGCCCACCATTGCTGAGATACATATTGAGGCCAGACAACTTCACAGACATGATAGGCATTCCAGATCCCCCACAACCCTGACCACAATAAAGGGATTGATGATAATCCAATGTTAAAAACAGTATGGAAAAAAATAATTAAATATACCTTATTGTCATGCCACTACTAGCTAGTTAAACTGACTTGTGTCTGACAGGTACTGGCGTAACAACGTATGCCCTTCACCCAGGTGTGGTTCAAACAGATTTGTGGCGACACCTGAATTGGCCCCAGCAGGCAGCCATGTGGTTGGCCAGGCCCTTTACCAAGACATCAGTTCAGGGAGCACAAACCACTATCTACTGTGCAGTAGCTCCTGAGCTAGAGACAGAAAGTGGCAAGTATTACAGGTAAAGCCATCAGAAACCGTCTCATTTTTGTATTTTCTTTCAGAGAACTGAGGAAAGCTATTAACACTCTCTCTCTGCAGTGACTGTGCACCGGCAAGCTGCTCTAGCGCCGCTATGGATGATGATACAGCACAGCGACTCTGGGATCTCAGCTGTCAGATGCTCAATATAACATGGGACTAAAACCTCTCTGCAGCCCTGACGTCAACTGCACTTCAGCTCTTCCTGAGTTTTTGGGGTTTTAAGGCCATAAAGAGCTGCACTAACAGTATTCACTAAATGTGACTTGTACACTATATGGGCAAAACTATGTAGACATCCGTCCTAGTTACTGTGTTCAGGTGTTTCAGTCACACCCATTGCTAACAGGTGTAAAAACAATTACTTCAAAGGCCTGACTGAAACTCTACTGCACACGTTTGGATTGTATTGAAATGTCGATTGCAAACCAAGCCTTCTTGTCCAAAGTTAGTGCCTGACCTTAGTGCCATAGACACTGACCAAAATCTTGTGGAAAGCCTTTCCAAAAGAGTAGAGGCTGTTCCTCTTAAATAAAGGGGGATTAGTCAACACGAATGCTCATGGTTTTAAGCTCAACATGCATTTTTTTTCTGGGCTGCTTCTTTATTTTTAAGGCTCGCCTCAGCATATCATTCTAATTCAGATTTGTCAAGAGGGCACCTCTAAAACTAATCTAATTATTCTAATGTTAATGAGTAATCTATATACACATAAAAAAAAAAAAATCAAACCCAGAGATAAAGAGTTGATGGTATCTTAAATCATCCATGAACAGTAGTACCACAGTATTTCATGCTCTTAGTCTGATAATAAGGAAAGCACTAACGTACTAACTGCAAGTGTTATTAATCTGTGGGGTTTAAATACTCCACCCCCACCCATCCACCCCACATTATTTTTTTTCCTTCTACATATCTTTACATTATAATGTATAAATACTAATTTGTTGGTGTGGCTGGTTTTTGGTTTTATGATATTATGGGATGTTAATTTGTACCTAATATTAATGATCAATCTGATTATTTACAGAAGGATTTCTGTTGAATCGTCTGTTTGCTTGGTCTATGCTTTTTTTTTCTTAGATAAATCAACAAATTAAAAATCTTTAGACGCACTACATAATTATGCTAAAAGTTGTATAACTTCTAAAAAATATACACGAAAAACCAAAACAGATCATTGTCGTTAATATCAGTTAACTAGGTGAAAACAGTGCAGATGTATAATTACATTCAATCTCTTAACTTTTTACAGTTTACATAAGTTTAGAGATGTATGTTTAGAGATGCATGTCATAGCAGTTATGGGATTTCAGTAATTTCTGTAATGGTTCTTTTTTTCTGTAACTACATTGGAGCACATACTCTTTTGTCAAAAGGAAAACAGTTATTAGTCAAGTGACCTTTAAATCGCTGGCCACTCAAAGGCTTTTATTGTAATTATCATGACACTAAAATATCATAATAAATAATAACATATGGTTAACCCTTAAATGTCTGGTTTTGTAAAGAAAACCAGCTGATTTCTTTATTTTGCCTTTTCACAGAAAGACAGAAGCTTCACAACAGATAAATTTATAAAGATACAAATTTTTATTAATAAAAACATCAAATAAAGTCAAAAACATCATCTGTCATCTGTATGTACAGTATATTGTTTGTTTGTTTATTAGGATTTTAACGTCATGTTTTACACTCTTTGGTTACATTCATGACAGGAACGGTAGTTACTCATCACTCAAGATTTATCAGTTCACAAGGTTATATGAAACACAGTCGTGGACAATGTTGTATCTCCAATTCACCTCACTTGCACCCGGAGGAAACCCACGCACACACGGGGCGAACATGCAAACTCCACACCGAAAGGACCCAGACCGTCCCACCTGGGTATCGAACCCAGGACCTTCTTGTTGTGAGGCGACAGTGCTACCCACTTAGCCACCGTGCCACCCATATAGATATATAGAGTTCTATAGATATTCCGATGTAGTTACAATATGATTTTGAGTTTAAAAGCTTGAACTATTCAAAATTATAATTGGAGAAACAACATTTATTGAGTTAATAATGTAATATGTTTTAGCACATCATATATGACTTTTGCTTAGTGTTTGTATCCTGCTAAATGAAATCTTGCACATGCAAAATCACAGTTTGTAGACTGTTCTTTTATTTGGACAATTATTAAATAATCACCAGCAACACTTCTACTAATAATATGCACATTCTGTTAGATTGAAAAAGCAATGAAGAAGATTAAGTTGTAGTAAATGAGAGCCTTAATGTTAAAAGATAAACCAATTTGGTTAATTACAATGTATTGGTTGTATCACACATCTGACACAAGTGCAAATTTGTGTTTGGTGTGCAAAGTGCTTATAACCAATAAAAAAAACCCCAGCTTTATTATAAAACAAACAAACAATGTACAAAATGCAATGCTAAAATTAATGTTATAAATGATCCCTGAAAGGAAAAAAACATCTTTATTTAATAATTTTGCAGACTCAAAGTGATTTAAAACAAGGCAAAACAGTGGAGGGTAAATTGCCATGTTTAAGGGTCCAACACTGGTAGCTTGACAGAGCTGAAAGTTTAATTTTTCTTTTTTTTAAACAGTAGTTCAGAGCATTAAAGGCACCTTTTTATTTATAACATTAATTATACAAGTTTTACCTCACTGATTTGTCATCCCTGCTTTCTTTAAGAAGTGTAATTAGCGAGTTTAGAGTGGTATTAGGGTCGAGCAAAGTAACAAGTGGTACGTTTACCCCGGTGTCCTGAAATATTCGATTCTGCAGCGTCATGGCCATCATTGAATCGATGCCTGCTGCAGTGAGAAAAGTCTTCCCTTCAAGCTCATCTGCATCAACATTGCAAATGTCACCCAGCATGGCTCTTACATAGTCATCAGTTGAACTCTGAAGGTCTTTCCTGGAGTCAACGCTGATGTCCGTTTCAATTTCTTTCTCTATTAAAGCTGCCAGTCGAGCTTTTAGAGAGGCGTTCTGAGAGAGAACATTGTTCCTCAAGTTTCTGAAGTTAAATTTGCACACTGCTTGCTGGGGATTGTTCTGTAGTAAGCAGTACCTTAAAGCTTTGTGTACTTCCTGAACTTCCATAGTCATCAAACCCTTAGTTTCTAGGAATTTTTGAAAATCCTCTTTGTTCAGCAGAAGACCTACTTTTAAAGGTCCCCAATTGATGGACTGCCCGGCAAGTCCAATATTACGCCGGTAATGACACAGAGTGTCTAGAAAGGAGTTGGCTGCAGCATAATTGGACTGTGATGCATTGCCAATAAAAGATGAGATAGACGAATAGCACACAAAATAATCGACTTTGCTGTTAAGAGTAGCGTAGTGAAGGTTCAATGCTCCACTCACCTTCGGACGCAAGACCTTTTCAAAATGAGACCTGTCAAGTGTTTCTAGTAAGCCGTCATGCAACACAGCAGCACTGTGGAAGACCCCTTTTATGGGACAAGATGGAAAATTTTGTCCAATGGCAGTGATTGCAGCTAATACTTGGTCCTGCTCAGACACATCACACTGTTGAGAGATTATTTTTACTCCATATCTTTTTTGGATACTGTTGATCTGCTGCTGCGTCTCCTCAGACGGAGCACTTCTCGAGAGTGTAGCAATACACCTTCCACCCCAGTGTGAAATGAACTTCACAGTTTCAAGTCCCAGACCAGACAGACCACCTGAAACGATGTACACACCAGTCTTGGTAAAGAGCTGCTTTGGTCTGGGTTGTAAAGGAATGTGAGACGTACCCGCCTTGGACCCGCTGTTATCCAAGACAATCAAGGATACAGTTTTGGCATTGAAGTAAGATCCTGTGTTCACTGGTTCATTTTGGGTGACCTGGAACGTTTTGCTGTAGAAGGATAAACACATCTTATCCAGGTGCATTATCTTTAACCATCTTTCTAAGGAAGATCCCTGTGTTTTCAGATAAGCTTTTTGGAAAACGTTGCGCAAATAAATAAAGTGGAAGCACGTGTTCTCGCTGTTATTTTGATAAATGCTTGAAGGGGAGCGTGTATGCTCGTCTTCACAGACAAGGAAGATGTGCTTTACATTGGAATCACGTCCTAACTGTGCTAAACATGACTGATTATAGGGGGGTATGAACACAAAAACAGGACACAAGTCTGTGTTCGTCACAACACTCCATCCTGATCTGTTGGCTGTAAAGGTTAACACTTTTATCAGCGCTGAGTCAGGAACAGTGGAGAAAATGCCTAGTGTTTTGTTTTGCTTAGCATTTGGTAAAGCACGGTGCAAGATCTCCCAAGCAAGTATAAAGTACGAGACGCATGGAATGTCCTTTAAAAACTGTAGCCTCTTAGTTTTGTAACAAACGTCCTCTGGAAGGACTACCTTAGACCCTGCTTCAGTTGGGTAACAGGACACAATGTAGTCTCCCACTTTCAGTTTTTGGATGTCCTTTCCGACAGATGTAACGATCCCACCAAAGTCAAGGGCTAAAAGTTTGTGCTTTTGATGAGTGTTTTTGTTCCAGTACAAAGTCTGACCAAATTGAAGTCCAGATAAGCTAACTGGGAAATAGTCTGAGGAGTGCACACATATCTTACAGAGCTGAACCTCTACATTCTTGTCTTCAGTCAGCTCAGGTAAATAAGTGGGTACGGCTGACAAGCTTTCCATTCCGAATGGATTGGCTGTCTGCAGGATAAAGCATGAAACGTTCAAGCCTTCAGATTTTGTATTTATGGCTGTTCGGGTTATCACAGTGGACTGAACCTGTCCTTTGCTTATCATGACTTCTGGATACTCATCACTTTTATAGGAGCAAATCACAGAAACCAATGCTCTTATGTCCTCACTTGACACCATGGCAAGACCTATTAGCTGAAATGAGACTTCCGACAACTCGGCAGCACACGCCCTGGTCAATCCCGACAGCACAAATCCAGGACTGATGTGATCGACCGTGCTGTCTGAGGATCTGTAGGTTATAACGTGAAGAGTCCGCAAACGTTTGCACTTTCTCAAAGCCAGAACAACATGATGATAAAGTTCACAAATGTCAACCAAGCGTCCTAGAACTGTCTGGGTTTTGAGGTGGCTAAGATTTGAGCTCCAGATGAACAAAACTTTGTCCATATCAGCTGCACTCTGATCAGCCTGCAATATCAAATCTGAAATCCTCAAAATAGACCGACTTACATCAGTAGGAGAGAAAAATACTGACGATGGATGCAAGTATGGCTTCAAAGCATTGGCAATACCTAAGGTATCCTCAAAGACAACAGCTTTTGGCCTGCTATGAACGCTGGGGTTTTGATGAGCAGGGAGTTTTTCATTATGAAAGAAGTACAAGTCTGTAATTTTGGCTTCATCTAGAAATGTGATTCTGACGTCCTTCAGTTCAATCAGCGTGTGTCCATTTTTGTCTGCGAAACAACCACATACCTCAAAGTATTCTGGCATCTCCTGAGTAACCCTCATATACAGGAACATGTCCTTACACAGAGGTGCAGTTATTACTAAGCTGCCAATCGCAGATGGAAACCCAGGTCTAACAGTGCTGTCGGTCAGGACCAAAACAGAGGTCATTTGTAAAAAATAATCTAACACAACAGGGTGCAAGCAATACTCATACAACTGGCTTAACAGTTCATCTGGTATCCTTACAGCTGCCACTGCTTCTTTGAATTCCTCCCCATAGTGAATGTCTTCTAGTTGTTTAAACATGGGACCATACTCGAATCCTGCCTGATTTAGACTAGCATAAACCTGTTCCTTTGATAAGACTGATGGGCATCTCTTCAATATGGCATCTAAGAGAATATCCTGATGTTGAGTCACAATTATTCCTCTTTTATATGCAACAGTGCCTGATGCATGTACCGTAGAGGAGGACTTTATCTGAAACTGAGTGCCGTCCTCAAAAGACTCGAGTTGCACATTCAGAAGATGTGAACTCTTACTAAGAATTAGTAAGCTATGAAAACTTACACTGAGCTCAAGTGAAAAAAGAGGTATTTTTGGGACCTGAGCTTCTATGACTGAGGCTAAAGCCAGTTCGGCATACAAAGCACCCGGTGCAATCACAACGCCGTTGCTTTTGTGCTCCCAAAGGTATGGTGTGGTGTCTGATGACAATGTGCACTTGAACACCTTGTTATTACGTGTACTTGGACATATAAGTGGATGAGTGGAGCGAGATATGACATCATTGCCCTGCCTTACTTCCTCAAAATACACATCCTTTTTGAGGCAGTCAAATTGATACACTGGGTAAGAAGCTGGTAGCGATTCAAATCCATTGTAGAACCGGTCCCAGTCCACGTTCACTCCTAGCTCAAAGAGTTTAGAAACAACTGTGAGAATCGTGTCTTGATCTTTGTCTGGCTGAACTGAAGAAAGAACCACTGTTTCATCTCCAAGTGTCTCTATAATGTTCCTTTGCAGAGCTCTTCTCGGACTGATCTCAACAAAGATCACGTTCTTCTTATTTTCTGCAACAGTCCTCACCGCTTGTTCAAACACAACTGGGTTTCGAATATTCCGAGCCCAGTAATCACCGGTAACATAATCTCCTACACTACAAGCTTGTCCTGTTACAGTGGAAACTAACTCACACTCCATCTCATGGTGGTTTAAAGACCCTATACTGTCTTGAATTTGACCCAATATTGGATCCATCATGTGACTATGGTAGGCAGCAGGAACATCCAAGACATGAAGAAACAGGTTCTTACCCTTACATGAGTTTTTCAGTGTTTGGTGCACACTTTCAATGGCATCTTTCTCACCTGATAGTACACATGAGAAAGGACTGTTCGAGGCAGCTAAACACACCTTCCCTGTGTACGCTGGAAGAATTTTCAGAACGTCCGAGACAGGTATATTACCAACAACCAGCATTTTTCCACCAGTGACCTTGCTCTGAAGAACACTCCGAAAATAGATGACTTTCACCGCGTCCTCAAGAGACAACCGTCCAGAGCAATAGGCTGCAGCGACCTCTCCAACGGAGTGTCCAAGAACAGCAGCAGGCCTGATGCCCCAGTGCTTGAGCAGGTCAGCAATGGCGACTTGAGTGGCAAAAAGAAGAGGTTGGACAATATCCGGTTTTGAAAAGTCGTCATTGTCGAAGCTGTTTGCTATCTTCTGTAAAATGCTTGTATGTCTGAAGTTCTGAAAATAGTTTTCCACCTCTTTGACTTTTTCTCTGAAAACAGGCTCATCTGTTAGGAGCTGCTTGCACATCCCTCTGTAGGAAACTCCATTCCCACAGAACACAAAGACCACCTTGGGGTCTGTCTTTATTGCAGTGAACTTGTCGTTCAGGCTAGATTTGAGCTGTTCCTCTAAATCTGAAAGGGACGTCGTAACGAACACTTTCCTATATTTGTGCATCGTGTGAGTCCTTCGGCATGCAGATGTATACAATAGGGTTTTAAAGTCAGCTTTGTTGTCAGCGCTCATCCTTTGATACGTGTCAGCGATGCACATCTCCAGAGACTTACTTGTGGCAGCGGACAATGAAAACAATTTCCTTGAAACAAAAGAAGTATGGTCTGAAGTATAGTCTGTCTCCTGTGCATATTCTCTGATGATAGCATGAGCATTGGTGCCACCAAATCCAAAACTATTAATTCCAGCCACCCTTCCACTAGAACCAGTGCAATACCAATTTTCAGCTTTAATGGGAATTTTTAGTTTGAGAGCTTGGGCGTCTATGCTAGAACCTTCCTCTGTGTAAAACACTGAAGGAACTATAGTTTGATGCTTCATCATCAGCAGCACCTTTATAAGTCCTGCCATGCCCGCTGCTGATTCTGTGTGTCCGATGTTACTCTTAACCGAGCCGATACAAAGAGGCCCTGACTCTGCAGGTCTGGCTTTGGCAATGATTTTGGAGATGCTGCTAGCTTCTATTAAATCTCCCACTGGAGTCCCAGTCCCATGAGCCTCTATATACTGGACATCAGCAAGGTAGGTGTCTGTGGAGTAAATAGCTTTAAGGAGCTCCTCCTGCTGGAGCATAGATGGTTTTGTGATTGGAGTGACAGTACGGCCGTCTTGGTTGACCGCAGTTTTGCATATGATGCCACATATGTGGTCAAAATCCTGAACAGCCTGGAAAAAGGGAAAAATATGTGACTATAAGTGTATTTAATATATATATAGTTCCGACCTTACAATCTGATTGGTTGAGAAGCGTTCTAACCGTGCTGATATTCGTGATAACAGCCCGGCCTTTTCACACCACAACTGTATTACTCCGCTGACGCGTTGCCAGTAACGACAAGCTTCATGCACACAAACGCGCACACAGGCGACACAGAAATTTTTCCCGATCTCGTTTTAAATCCGTTATCTGATACACAATCTAGCGCACTGTGTAGGGAACATAAATCATTTGTCTAATATATTGTCTAGTGCACTGTGTAGTGAACATAAATCCGTGATCTGATACACAATCTAGTGCACTATGTAGTGAACATAAATCCGTGATCTGATACACAATCTAGTGCACTATGTAGGGAACATTAATGTGTTTGTAACGTGAACAGTTAGCTTAATAGCCCAGTTAACGGCTCCTAAAAGTTCTGTTATCACCCATAATCCTTTGGTGTGTGCAAGAGGTTTTTTATTTGCCTTTTTCTTCTTGTTCTTCTTACCTCCCTGAAATGAGTTTTTGCAACTTGGGATGTCTGCTTTGTAGTGTTAAACTTAATATTCGTTGTGGAACTACTTTTTGGCGGAAGTTATTGTCAATATTAAAGCATATTTATTATGAAATTCAGGGCTTCTTTGATTTATTTTCTTTCTTTATTTTGTAAAAACTGTTGTATAAAAGCAATATTTGCATTTACATTTTCAGCATTTAGCAGACGCTTTTATCCAAAGCGACTTACACAATGAGCTGAACACAATGAGCAATTGAGGGTTAAGGGCCTTGCTCAGGGACCCAACAGTGGTAACTTGGTGGTGGCGGGGCTTGAACCGGCAACCTTCTGTTTACTAGTCAGGAGAACACTTGCCTTCGGCTCGTGCCTGCGACCGAATCACAGCCGTGATGTTATTCGCGATAACACACTCCCTCTCGTGTTCTATTGCTTAAATATATACAGTGTATCACAAAAGTGAGTACACCCCTCACATTTCTGCAAATATTTCATTATATCTTTTCATGGGACAACACTATAGACATGAAACTTGGATATAACTTAGAGTAGTCAGTGTACAGCTTGTATAGCAGTGTAGATTTACTGTCTTCTGAAAATAACTCAACACACAGCCATTAATGTCTAAATAGCTGGCAACATAAGTGAGTACACCCCACAGTGAACATGTCCAAATTGTGCCCAAATGTGTCGTTGTCCCTCCCTGGTGTCATGTGTCAAGGTCCCAGGTGTAAATGGGGAGCAGGGCTGTTAAATTTGGTGTTTTGGGTACAATTCTCTCATACTGGCCACTGGATATTCAACATTGCACCTCATGGCAAAGAACTCTCTGAGGATGTGAGAAATAGAATTGTTGCTCTCCACAAAGATGGCCTGGGCTATAAGAAGATTGCTAACACCCTGAAACTGAGCTACAGCATGGTGGCCAAGGTCATACAGCGGTTTTCCAGGACAGGTTCCACTCGGAACAGGCTTCGCCAGGGTCGACCAAAGAAGTTGAGTCCACGTGTTCGGCGTCATATCCAGAGGTTGGCTTTAAAAAATAGACACATGAGTGCTGCCAGCATTGCTGCAGAGGTTGAAGACGTGGGAGGTCAGCCTGTCAGTGCTCAGACCATACGCCGCACACTGCATCAACTCGGTCTGCATGGTCGTCATCCCAGAAGGAAGCTGACGCACAAGAAAGGAGTTCAAGGTGTCTAACATCCACCAGCTCCGTGATGTCATCATGGAGGAGTGGAAGAGGATTCCAGTAGCAACCTGTGCAGCCCTGGTGAATTCCATGCCCAGGAGGGTTAAGGCAGTGCTGGATAATAATGGTGGTCACACAAAATATTGACACTTTGGGCACAATTTGGACATGTTCACTGTGGGGTGTACTCACTTATGTTGCCAGCTATTTAGACATTAATGGCTGTGTGTTGAGTTATTTTCAGAATACAGTAAATCTACACTGCTATACAAGCTGTACACTGACTACTCTAAGTTATATCCAAGTTTTATTTCTATAGTGTTGTCCCATGAAAAGATATAATAAAATATTTGCAGAAATGTGAGTGGTGTACTCACTTTTGTGATATACTGTATATACACCGATCAGCCATAACATTAAAACCACCTCCTTGTTTCTACACACACTGTCCATTTTATCAGCTCAACTTACCATATAGGAGCACTTTGTAGTTCTACAATTACTGACAGTAGTCCATCTGTTTCTTTGCATGCTTTGTTAGCCTTTTTGAACAGCTTTTATGCTGTTCTTTAATGGTCAGGACCCCCACAGGACCACCACAGAGCAGGTATTATTTAGGTGGTGGATCCACTTATACCAGCACAACACACACTAACACACCACCACCATGTCAGTGTCACTGCAGTGCTGAGAATGATCCACCACCTAAATAATACCTGCTCTGTGGTGGTCCTAAAGCAGGATAAAAAGGTATGCAGAGAAACAGATGAACTACAGTCAGTAATTGTAGAACTACAAAGTGCTTCTGTATATAGTAAGTGGAGCTGATAAAATGGACAGTGAGTGTAGAAACAAGGAGGTGGTTTTAATGTTATGGCTGATCAGTATATGTTTGTCAATAAGAGGCTGTGTTAGGGGTAATTAAGTGTAGATTTATGGGTGGAAATTGCAATTAGGTTCCTTTAGTATCAAATTTATAACAAAGTAAAGTCAAGTGGTCTGAGTACTTTCTAAATCCACTGTATACCATGTAAAAGATATTGAACATTAGTAAAGCATGTAAAAATCTTAAGAAAAGACTTACTCTTTTTAACTTCTTTAAAAGAACTATGCCACAGCCTTCGCCTCTCCCGTATCCATCCGCTCGTTTGGAAAACGGTTTACTAGTGCCTTCAGGTGAAATCATTTTTGCTTTGCTGAGAGCCACAAAAACCCGTGGTTCAAGAATGCAGCTAACACCACCACAAAACGCCATCTCACAGTCACCTAAAGAAAAAGAAAAAAACGCTATTTTTTATAGGCAAAATGATGAAAGAATTACAGTAAGTATGGAATATAAAAACACCTCTTCCCCAGATAGATAGATAGATAGACAGACAGACAGACAGACAGACAGACAGACAGACAGACAGGTAAATATATAATATAACTATAGCTATTTACATATATAGAATTATATCTATGTACATAATACTATATACATAAAAGCAATAATAACAATAATCATATGAATAAAATGGGATTAGTTAGGGGTATGTTATAATAATAACAGCAATAATAATAAAAGATTAGTCAGGTATGTATTATAATGACAGTAATAAATAATAAAAGATGTGTAAATAGATAACTATACAACTGTAACTATAACTATACAACTGTAACTATAACTATACAACTGTAACTATAACTATATAAGGACGTTGCTAAATAACTATAAGTATACATATTTATGTATGACAGTTGATCAACTCAGCCAGTGTAGAATAAGTCAGTTTAACTTTAAAATCACAAATTTGACCTGTTTCAGGATATTAAAGCTAGAAAAGCACTCCAGAATAAGCACTTTAAAGTTCTAGATCTCTCAAGGCACGTGGAAAAAACACCCGGTGTCCATTTCATTAGGGGTAGCTACAATATAAGTGCATTTTGTAGATATACAGTAATCTATTTGTTGCTAAGAACTTCTGCCTTCTGCTACCCCATCCATGAGTGTAACCAGTACAGAGTTACTTTGTAATTCGACGTCCTCCAAACTCGAAATCTTTAGAGGCTAAAACGCTTATCGTTAAAAAAAAGCTAAACGTGGTTTAATGTATTAAAAGAACGACACAGAAACACTAAACTTCTCTTAATTATTACTGCTCATAAGTTCTCTCCACTAATGAAATTCCTCACTCGTTTTAGTAAGTCACGTTAAGCTTTGTGCACTGCCACACTCTATAGGAAATAACGGCACACCAGCACAAAAGCAGTTTAGTCACTTCTCATGTGAATGTGCCTTTACTGAACGGAATATGGTATTCCAAGATCAAGCATCTCCACGATTAAGAAGCATAAGGAAACAATAAAGAAGTAAATGTGAAGAGCAGGTTTTATTGTATTTAACCTTTTTTTAATTGTATTTCAGTGTTTTTATATTAGGGCTCGGTGGGTAGCACTGTCGCCTCACAGCAAGAAGGTCCTGGGTTTGATCCCCAGACGGGGCGGTCCGAGTCGTTTCTGTGTGGAGTTTGCATGTTCTCCGCGTGTCTGCGTAGGTTACCTCCGAAAGCTTTGGTTTCCTCCCACAGTCCAAAAACATGCAGTCAGGTTAATTGAAGACACTTTCTTGCCTTATAAGTGAATGGGTGTGTGTGTATGTGTGTCTACCCTGTATGCACATACACCCTTGTATGTGTGTATGTGTGTCTACCCTGTATACCGCTGTATTTAATTGCAAACTCAATTTGGAAAAAAATTTAAATAAAATAACATTACCCTGTCTGATCGCTTGGCAAGCAGCGTGGAGTGCAACTAAAGATGAGGAACAAGCACTGTCAATGGCAAAAGAGGGTCCAGTCAGATTGAAAGTGTAGGAGATCCTGTTGGCAGCGATACTCATAGCTGTGCCTGTGCCATTGTAGTGGGTTATTGTAGTAGGACTGTTGTTCAGTAGGGTTTCATAGTCTCTGTTCATAAGTCCTGGAAACAATAACATTTAGGAAGCAATCCATTTTACATACAACTCATTAAATCAATTCACTTCATTATACATACACAAAATCATTTAGGGTTGGGAGGGGGGGTTGATTCTATTTGCTCAAATTACCTATGTAAACTCCTGTTTTAGAGCCACTGAGTTTTTCCATGGGAATCCCAGCATCCTCCAGTGCCCTATAGGAACACTGTAGAAGGACCTTCTGCTGAGGGTCCATGAACTTAGCCTCAGCTTCCGAGATGCTGAAGAACTTCTGATCAAACTCATTGAACCTGGAAAAAAACAAACAGAAATCTCTCTTTATTTCTGTAGCTGAGAGAATCAAACTGTTTAACAGTACAATCAATCTATGAGGGTTGTTCAAAAAGTTTCCGTAACCACTTTTCTTCAGTCACCTTACGATGCATTTTTCCAGCATCGTACCAACTTTTTAATACCATAAACAAAATATGTTTTTAGTTAAGCGTGTAGCCACAGATGCACCTCTGCTTTCACATCATCTTCTTCCCCTTAAAGCTTCTTTGAGCGCCTAAAAAGGTGGAAATCAAATGGCACTAAATCCAGATTATAAGCTCTCTCAGTCTCTCAGACACGACCGATTACTACTCCTCCCACCCTCACCTTTTCCAACCAAAATATACAAGTGCGGAAACTTTTTGAAGATCTAAGGGCCATGCTCAAGGGCCCAACAGTGGCAACCTGGCAGTGGTGGGGCTTGCACCAGCGACCTTTCGTTTACTAATCCAGTACCTTAACAACTAGGCTACAACTGCCCTTAACTGAAAGGTTGAGAGTTTGAATCCCAGCTCTGCCATGCAGCCACTGTTGGGCCCTTGAGCAAGGCCCTTAACCCTCTCTGCTCCAGGGGCACCGTACGATGGCTGACCCTGCACTCTGACCCCAGCTTCCAAAAACAAGCTGGGATATGTGAAGATAGAATTTGTACTGTACATCTGTATCTGTATACATGACAAATAAAGGCATTCTTCTATAAAAATAACACATTGTTATGAAGGCATTTTTACAACAACCATTCTACTTATAATATGATGAACAAAAACAGGGAAGAGTATTTACCCATCTATGAAAGCAGCTTTAGTAGTTTGTGTTTTCCCAAGACTGCTGTCATCAGAATCGTACCACTGTGTTAAATCAAATCTCTGTTCTGGAATCTCCTCAGCACAGTTTCTCCCATTAACAAGAACGTTCCAGAAATTGTCAAGACCCTCACCTACAAGTAAATTGTACATTTTAATCATGTACAACCCTTAATGGAGAAAACGCATTAAAAAGTTACTTACCACCTGGGAAGTTACACCCAATACCAATTATTGCAATTTCATCCTCCATGTTGGTTTATTCACTCCATTGGAAAAACAGCAGCGTAAGGGCTGAATGTTTTGTGGGTAAAACCTTGTGCACCACACCAGCTACAAACCATCATTCCTACCTTTTCTGCATGAGCTTATAACCATGCTGAACCAACATCTCTGAGCCTTTATAAAGCCTTTTCAGGGTTTAAAATATGCGAGAACACTTAAAAGTTTGCTTTAGAAAGCTGGATTAGGTTACATGGATGCTCCCATTGTAACCCACAATTAAGGTGATTTGAAACAAAAGCCAGTAATTGCATGGCTGGCCAATGATGAAACGATATTAGGGGGCAACCATGCAGTTAGAAGAGCTATTATGTTGCTATAAATCAGCAAATAAAAGCCCAAGCAGTGGAACAGGCATGAACTAAACCGCATCGTTTAAAATATCTACAATTTTAGGTAAAGAGATACAGTATGTTTGCTTCCTTATTATAATAAAAGCACTAATTACACGTAATACAAACCTGAAGCAGTGCCAGCAGCTCCATTACAGACTGTGCCCGACTCTACTTGAGTCTTTAATTCCTCAATTCAGGAAAAATGACACCTCTTAGTCAGCAGATTTTCAGCAGACTTTATTAATTCATCATTGTTTGTTTCATAATCAAGTTAATTAGGTCTCAGCAATTCAGAAAGCACACATGAACAGCTTACATTAACTGGTATATACAGGGTTGCCATCAAAGATTTACCATCCACAAACTGGTCACAGTTAATGAGGCAAATACAGGCTTCTTAAACATATCAGAATGACTACAGAGAAATAAATACAACGAAATAAAATCAGAGCTGTTTACACGGCATTCAAGTTCATTCTGACCAGAAGTTGAAGTGTCAGCTGACTCAGATCAGAAAAACTACAGAAAAGTCTAAGTGTCAGCTGACTCATTCTTGACTTTTAAGTCATTAAAATATTATTGCAAGTAATATCGAGAAAATAAGAATCTTGAATAATGTTTGAATCTTCTAGAAAGTTCTTCAGAAATTGTAACTCTGGAAGCAATATGCTGCTTTAAAGACAGATCCCATCATGTTTAGAGAAAACAGTTGATAAACTAATACTGATGTTTTAGAAATTGCATTTTTGGTTCATATTAAAGTTAAATGCATTTCTCCCAGGACTAGTTCTCTGCAGCAGGTGATATCCACACCGTTTACAATAGTTTTACTTAAAAACATTACAGCATGAAAGATTTACAGGTAAAAGAAACTTTATTCACCAGGAGTGTGCTTTGCTTTCACAAATGGGCTAGTACATTTACATTTTTGGCATTTAGCAGACGCTTTTATCCAAAGCGACTTACAATTATGACTGAACAATGAGCAATTGAAGGTTAAGGGCCTTGCTCAGGGACCCAACAGTGGCAACCTGGTGGTGGCAAGGCTTGAACCGGCAACCTTTTAATTACTAGTCCAGTACCTTAACCACTAGGCTACCTACTGTCCTGGCTAGTACAGTGTGGCTGTTCTACTTCAGCACATCAAGTCTGCTTTATGGTTCAAGTTTGCTTATTAGGATTTTAACGTCATGTTTTACACTTTGGTTACTTTCATGACAGGAACAGCAGTTACTCATTACACACAGTTCACACACGGTTATATCAAACACAGTCATGGACAATTTTGTATCTCCAATTCACCTCACTTGCACGTCTTTGTACTGTGACAGGAAACCCACGCAGACACGGGGAGAACATGCAAACTCCACACAGAAAGGACCCAAACCGCCCCACCTGGGGATCGAACCCAGGACCTTCTTGCTGTGAGGTGACAGTACCAGTTATGCTTCAAGTAAAATACAGAGGACTTCTACTGTGGAAAGCAGGTTTGTCCTAGAACTTCTGTGTTTTATTCTGTTCCAAGTGAACAATTGATGTTCTTACAGTTGACAGACAGATCAGGAGTCAAACGTCTTCCCTGATTTGCACACACGATGAATGAAGTGACTTTTACCTTGCAAGAATACACTACAAGGTTTGACTGGTCTGTAGTTAAGCTGCAAGACTAGAAAGACCTACCAGACTAGTAATAATAATCTGGGTAAAAAGCTGTTACTAATGAAAATTGGTTAAAAAGCCTAAATTTACATCAAGGGTTTGGTTCTTCAATGATGCATCAACATTATAAAAGTTTTAACTGATTCTAATTCATAGTAAAACACAAAATATATTATTGATCTTCATTCCATTCTACAAAACTACTGACATCATCTTGGGTCCAACGTTTTGCCCTCTAGGACCATCTGAATTTCTTTAGCATCTAAAGTCTCGTAGGTGAGTAAAGCGTCGGCCAGTTTCTTGTGCTCTTTGCTGTAAGTCTTTAGGAGTTTCTTAGCACGCTCGTACGAGTCCTGTGAGAAAAAAAATGGCAAAAAGTACATTAACATGTGGACTCTTAAGAATTATCTCAATCTTTTACTGACTGTCACAGTATGAAAGGAAATAAGTGATCTTTGTACCTTCAGCAGGATCCTGACCTCCTGCTCCACTGCAGCTTGTGTCTCTGGGCTATGTTTGGACAGGTCATTGTAGGTCATCACTCCCAGCTTAAAAACAGACAAGAGAAAAAACAATAGTGGGTTTTTTCACCCCAAACAATAGTAAGGGTGAAACCTCACACAAGGTGGGGGGATAAAGAAAACCTAAACAATCATTATCTATCAGGGACTCATTTACAGCATTAACTGGATTAAGTGGCAGTAATTATATAGATAGTGTTTAAAAAGCAGCACAAATTCTACAGTTCAAACTGCACCTAGTTATTTACATTGGCTAGAGGGCTAAACATTTCTACAGAGAAAGGATAATGAACACCAGCTTGACCGACCAGACTATCAGGTACCTTTTTGGCACCGCTGGTCACAGCATTTCATCCATTCCTTCCTCGATCTTGCCAGTCTAATGAATACATATCTGGCTTTTGTTTTTTAACACTCAACTAACTAGACTTAGACAATAATTGCCCAATGATTAGCAATACAAAGAGACTGTTACGCTTAAAAACTATGGCCATCTTTAACCAACAGTCAGAGTATGAAAGAAAATAGGGATGAGTTGTTTATTTATTTATTAGGATTTTAACGTCATGTTTTACACTTTGGTTACATTCATGCAGAAACAGTAATTACACAAGATTTATCAGTTCACAAGTTTATATCAAACACACTCATGGACAATTTTGCATCTCCAATTAACCTAATTTGCACGTCTTTGGACTGTCGGAGGAAACCGGGGCTCCAGAAGGAAACCCACGCAGACACTGGGAGAACATGCAAACTCCACACATATAGGACCCGGACCGTCCCACCTGGGGATCAAACCCAGGACCTTCTTGCTGTGAGGCGACAGTGCTACACACGGAGTCACAGTGCCGCCCTAGGGATGAGTGGAGAGTTGAGTAACTTGCTTCCAAAAGAAGTGCAGTGGTTACATTGCAGGGTCACTCAAATAAGTCTGTTTAAAGCAATTCTTACATTCCAAACAGAACAGATTAAACCGGTAAATCAACATGTTCACTTGTTTTCTGCTTGCTGAAGGCTTTTCCCAGTTACCTCATGAGTTAGGAAGCCGTAATAGCCGTTAATACCTGCAAACTCTAAATTCAGCTATCACTGAGTGTTAATCAGTATATTGAATTGTGCATTTTCCACATAGTTCACAGCTAAACCTCAATCCATTTCTACATATTTTTGAAAGGCAGAATGGCATTGCATTCTCATAAATGAGGCAGTTCTCATTCCTGTGACAAGTTTCTGTATTTTCTTTACGTGTTGAAAAGAAACTGCATAAAAAAATAACTCATCAAGCCAAACTAATGGCCATGTGTTATCCTGATTAGTAAGAATTTCTATGAAGTACTAATAAAGAAGAAATTAAAAATGCAGGACTGATACACTAACATCTGTAATGAAACAGGTGTTTTGTTGTTCATACCTTGTCACTCATTCCGAATTGTGTAACCATCATTCTTGCAATTCTAGTGGCTCCATCAAAATCACTTGATGCTCCTGTGAGTGATGAACAACATTTAAAACAAAGATGTAATGCCAAAACTTTCAAGGAATGTTATTTTAAAACCAATGAGAAATAAACAAACAGAAAACTGGACCAATGACATCAATGTGCCTGTGTTAAACAGGATAAAAAGTAATTTCGAAATCCTAGATTGCCTTGATTCATGGGCGCATTCACATGAGAAGGTACAAAACCGCGTTTGCACCGGCTGTATAGTTGTTTCCTATGGAGTGTGGAGGTGCTGCTTAGCTTGCCGCTGCGCTACCCTGAGCGGAAGCCGCGTTGGGCTCGTGTTTTTTGCGCTCGCTGCACTCAAAGTTCACCTAATTAAACTTTGACCCAGTTTGCCACTGACCTTTTCAAAGCTCCTCCAATGAGACGAACTGTTTGATATGACGTAATAAAAGCCGCTAAGGCCATACGAATAGCGCTTAATGTGAACTAAGCTTAACGTGATTTATTTATTGCACTAAAACAACGAGTGAGGAATTTCATTAGTGGAGAGAGCTTATGATCAGTAATAATTAAGAGATGTTTAGTGTTCCTGTGTCGTTCTTTTAATACATTAAACCACGTTAAGCTTTATTTTTTTATGATGCGTTTTAGACTGAGTCCCACAATTTCTCAGAACCTCGAGCTGTATCACAAGTTTAAAAGTGAAACAGTGAGAAAAATCCACATGAACACAGATACATGTGGAGCTTTCAGACTGAATTTGATAGATATTTCACACAAATGCAGATTCGTCTCATATTTACACCGATGACGTTTTACCTGCACCGCTCAAGCCGAGCGCTGAGCAAAGCGACGGTTTACGAGGAGGTTCGGAGTGAGCTTCTTATGTTAACATGTCCTAAGAAGGTAAGTCATTAGTCATGTTCTCTCAGATTATTTGCCTCACCAGTCGTGATGTTTTCACCACCAAAGATGAGCTCTTCTGCTACCCTTCCACCCATATTGACATCCATCTGAGCCAACAGCTGAGCACGGGTCTCACTCCACCGGTCATTTTCGGGGAGCAAAGACACCTAAATGGAAATGAGAAGATGCATAAACATCACTCATTTAGTTCAATATAGTAAAAAAATGAGTATAACGTTTTGTCGAACATTATTTTTAAGAAAGATAATTATTTTTAAGAAAGATAATTACATGACCAAGTGAGAGCCCTCGTGGCATGATCGTAGCTTTATTTATGGGCATGGCATCTTTGGTATAATACGCCACAATGGCATGACCAGATTCATGATAGGCAGTTATTGTCTTGTTTTTCTTGTCTATTTGCACACTTCTGCGCTCTGGGCCTGTAAGAAACATGAAATAAATCAGACTCAGGTCTTTATATGGTCAAGCACTTGATCTGTAATCTGGACAGTAAGGCCTTACCCATGAGTATTTTGTCTTTAGCAAACTCTAGTTCCTTTATAGTCACCATGTCCTTTTCATCTACAGCAGCCTTTAATGCAGCCTGGTTCACCAAATTCTCCAGCTCTGCTCCAGAGAAACCCACTGTTCCCCTAGCAATGATCTCTGCATTCACAGCTAAATAAAATATAGCAAAAATAAATTTAAAACAACTATATTACAATGTTGTACAGTAAAAAAGTGATTGAAAATTTATACAATATTCTCTCACCAGGGTCCACTTTGATTTTATTCAAATACCAGTTGAGGATCTCTGTACGTCCTTTCACATCAGGTTTGGGGACTGTGACATGCATGTCAAATCTACCCGGTCTTACCAGAGCACTTAAAATAAATAAAAACACATACACAAAAGACATAAAGTTTAACTATCAGGGTTTGAAAAACCTGAACAGTTTGTACCACAATGCATGTTTCAAGAACCCCAAATGCTTAGATTTTCATAAATCTTATGCATTTAAGGTTGTGTTATGCTTACTCTCCACTGGAGCTAACTCCTGCTCCGATTAAAGAGAGCAAGACGGTCACACGCCCCCTTCAACACGTGCACAGAAGCCGACCGGCACGAGGCGAGTTCATATGCCGATCAGCTTTGTGTACAGAGAGCCACACCCTGATCAGCATTATTCCTCGACTCTGTGCAGATGCCATCAACCAGCCAGCAGAGGTCATAATTCATAATTCGCTCAGTCATGAGGAGTCCCTATCCAGCTCATCCTACCCTATGAACAACAGCCAATCGTTTTTCATGCAGCTGCCCAGCCCAGCCCGATGGCAGAGCTGAGATTCAATACGCTGTATTCGAAATCCCAGCTCTGGTGTGCTAGCGTGTTTTACCACTGCGCCACCACCAATTTTTAACAAAAATTCAGTTTGTACTTTTCATTTTCTGGAGCTGTAGAGTAGTATTACACCCCTTCAAGAGTTACAATTAAGATGAATTGGTTAAAACCCAAGAGTAGGTGGCTTTAATTTATCAAAGTTGCACAAATCAATGTTGTGATCAAAAGTGTTTATTCATTGTGTAACAGAGTAAAGTGGTTACCAAAAATAAATCAATAAATAAGAACATATGTGCATATGAGAATCATAGTACTAAGATTTTAGGTAATTATGTAAATAATGTTGCTCTGAATTTGTAAATTTAAAGGAAATGTGCAGAATTGTAATTTTATTAGCTAATTTAGTGCTGCGATTGACTAGTCAGTAAAACCCCAATGTCAAAAAGATTGGGACAGTAGAAAAATATAAATCAAAACAAAAAGCAATGCTGTGCTTTATATCAATGATATAGGGCAGTACAGTGGCTAAGTGGGTAGCACTGTCGCCTCACAGCAAGGAGGTCCTGGGTTAGATCACCAGGTGGGGCGGTCCGGGTCCTTTCTGTGTGGAGTTTGCAGTAAATTGTCAAGTAAACTTGAGTCTTGTGTAATGAGTAACTAACGTTCATGTCATGAATGTAACTAAAGTGTAAAACATAACATTACAATCCTAATAAACAAACAAACATAACATTGATATATACATTTTCATTTTGGCATTTAGCAGACACTTTTATCCAAAGCGACCCACAGTACTGTGACAGTATATTGTCTAAGCAATTGAGGGTTAAGGGCCTTGCTCAAGGGCCCAACAGTGGTAGTGGTAGGGCTTGAACCAGAACTTTTTGATTACTTGTCCAGTACCTTAATCACTAGGCTACAACAACTATTATTTTGATACCAACTGCCAGGTCTTAAATCTGAGCATTAGACTAGGCAGTGGTCTGGCCAAGTGAACTAAAGTTTGCTACCTTGCCGAGCCATGGACCACGTTTTTTCCACAGATTTTTGAAGAAAAGAGCCACATTTCACTGCAGTCATTAAAAATGATAATCATTCATTAGATTACAGAATAAATGGAAGCTATAATGCACAGCACAGCTACCCTTATAATTGAATGGAAACCTAGAACATCCAGCGACGGCACAAGGCTTCATCGATTGCTAACCGAATAGCTGTAGAATTGCTGGAACCGCCTCATAGTGCAAATTAACCAGTAAACATAAGACGCTTGAACGCTACACAAATGAAAACTGTTAAATCGCTAAACACAAACCTTAAAATTTTATATTTCACAGCAAATTACTTAGGAAACGGCTCATTTCCCTGTCCGTGATGTGATTTTTACAGCTGTGAATTAGGTAGGGCCTTAATTATATGCTTAAGACTACACTCACAGTTAGTATTTACCAAACTGATTAAGATTTGTAATCAATAAATTACTATTTGATCTATCTGTTGTTAAAAAAAATTATGAATTCCACCAAGTGCACTTACTTGTCCAAAGCTTCTGCAAAATTTGTAGCACCAATAACAATCACTCCTTCGTTAGCTTTAAACCTGAAATAAAAGACATTCAATGAAATAACTAAACCACATTGGGTTCAGTAATAAACTAACAGTAAGACATGCTGACCCGTCCATTTCAGCAAGCAGCTGGTTAATGGTCTGTCGTGAATACGGGTGCATGGGTGACTCAATTCTCTTTCCACCCACACTATCCAGTTCATCAATGAAGATCACACACGGGGCGTTAGCTTTTGCCTCTTCTGTACGAAAAAACAATAATAATAAATAATAATAAACTTGAGTTTCAAAATCCATTGTACTGTCAAAAGACCTTGATGTAAAATGCACTGTACATGAAAAACTGAAGGATTAAAGGATAGAAGTTTAGAACATAAAACTCACTAAAGAGATTTCTAATACGACTTGCTCCGACACCCACAAACATCTCATCAAACTCTGATCCTGATGCGTAGTAAAACGGTACATCAGCCTCTCCAGCCACAGCTCTAGCAAGCAGAGTCTTTCCTGTACCAGGAGGACCCACCAGCAGGACACCTGGGAACAGGGTGATGAAAAGCAGAGAACAAGACTGCTAAATCAAGCTAAATCAGTAAAGTAAAAACAAAATAGTAAAAAAAGTAAGCCCACATGTTCAAGGCAGAGTTAATTCATTTTTGTTACTAACTGGACAAATATATATAAAACATATACATAATTACCTTTGGGTAGCTTTCCTCCAAGGACAGTGAATTTCTGGGGATTCCTCAGGAACTCCACGATATCTTGAAGTTCGTTTTTTGCCTCCTCTACACCTTTCACATGATCAAAAGTAACATTCTTCATTTGAACCGGATCCAGTGCAGTATCCAGGCCAGATGTAGTACGGAAGCGAACTGTTAAATAAACAATATAAAATACAATCTGAAAAACTGTAAAGTTAGAAGTAAGTAAAACTGTAGTAAGTTTAAGACTTCCAACACTTACTTTAAGACTAAATTCTGGTGTTACATTAACAGATTAGATAGACCATTTATACAAAACCCAAGAAATTTTTTAAAAACACAACAATTTTACACACCAATCTAGCAGAGACAAAAATTCTGATTTAATTTTTGGAGAAAAACATGCTTTGATTACATGTGGTGGAGTGAAGGGGGTGGTAACAGCACACCAGTTTACCAAAGATCCAAAATTTTGATGAGGCTAAAGTATTGGGAACGCAATACACCATTTATGCAAGCAGTTTTAATACAGCTGTAGCTGTTTCAATTCTTTAGTCAGACACAAACATGCAACTACATAGTCAGTAGAACTAATTTACACTGAATACACTCATTAATGGATTAAAATTATGTTTATGGGTGGCATGGTGGTTCATGGGTAGCACTGTCACCTCACAGCAAGAAGGTCCTGGGTTTGATTCCCCAGGTGGAGTTTGCATGTTCTACCCGTGTCTGTGTGGGTTTCCTCCGGGAGCTCCGGTTTCCTCCCACAGTCCAAAGTGCAAGTGAGGTAAATTGGAGATACAAAATTGTCCATGTCTGTGTTTGACAACAAATAACTGAATCTGAATCTGTGACCAGTAACTACCTGTTCTGTCATGAATGTAACCAAAGTGTGTAAAACATGATGTTAAAATCCTAATAAATAAATAGATAATTTTTCACCTGCCAGCTTTGGTTCGATTGAAACACTCTGTTAGTGCTCTGGTGCGATTTGTATCAGATATGAACACAGTACATGATGTCACAAGATGCGACACTAAATGCGCTGTGAGAGAACAGAGGGCATTGAAAACAATTTCAATAATAAAGGTAAATGTTTGTTTATTAGGATTTTAAAGTCACGTTTTACACTTTGGTTACATTCATGACAGGAACGGTCGTTACTCATCACACAAGATTCATCAGGTCACAAGGTTACATCAAACACAGTCATGGACAATTTTGTATCTCCAGTTCACCTCACTTGCACGTCTTTGGACAGTGGGAGGAAACCGGGGCTCCCGGAGGAAACCCACGCACACACGGGGAGAACATGCAAACTCCACACAGAAATGACCCGGACCGCCCCACCTGGGAATCGAACCCAGGACCTTCTTGCTGTGAGGCGACAGTGCTACACACTTAGTTACTGTGCCGCCCTAAAGGTAAATGTACAGCACCTCTAGATGTGCCTCCAGTTGGTACAAACACCACCAGGTACTTAACCCCTTGTAAATTTGTGAGTGTGAACACCAGCACTAAAATGTAACGACGTATCATTCTCTTGTTGTTCTAGGGCAGCTGTAGCCTAGCAGTTACGTACTGGACTTGTAATGAAAAGGTCGCTGGTTCATGCCCCAGCACTGCAAGGTTGGGCCCTTAAGCAGGGCCCCTAACCCTCAATTGCTTAGACAATATACTGTCACTGTAAAAGCATCTGCTAAATGCTGAAAATATAAATGGAACTGAAATACAAGTATAAACACGACCTTAAATGGCACTGCTAATATTTCACCTGTACAGTGTCATTACATACAAACAAACTGTGACGTCTGAGCGCGACTACAAGAGTACAAGAGGAAAACCACATCACCACACATGCAAACATAGGAAATAGATAAAAATAGAAACAAACCAGCATCAGAAAAGGAGCCTTTACCCGAGAGAAATGGGGTTTTTGAGAGACCGTAGATGCCAACAAGCAGAAGAACAAGCAAAATCAGACGGGTTCTCCTAAGTGAATCTGTCAAAAAACAACATTTTGTTACAATAATAATAAATTATTCACTTCATATCTACATTTATACTCTAACTGTACTTGATGTAACAAATTACACTTAAATTAGGACTTGAAAAACAAATATGTTCTTTATTATTATCATTAGCACATCAGATATCAGCCAAAAAAACAATTTTAAACGTCACACCTTGTGTCCTTTGAATTAAACTTTGAGATTTCATAAAGCCCTCAGTAAAACCCGTCTTAAAAGCATCTTGCTGGCTTGATGAAAGATTCCTTTGTTTCATTAACTGGTCAATGCTCTCGGTGTCAGCTTTGTCCCTCATGAGGAGACCCTGCAGCAAAAAAGCAAAGGAAGATGAATCAAAACAAATAGGACCTGGACAACAGGACCTGAGGGTGCATATGGAGGTGTTATTTCGGTTAACATCGTAAGGCTGGTATAGATTGTAAGTAACAGCTGTAAAATATTACAAAGGAAAATTATAAAGTGAACCACAGTGCAGATTGATGTACAAAAGGTGCGGATGTGCCCGTCTGTGCATGTGCACACATGAGTGCACACAGATATGCACACACACACACACACACACACACACACACACGTGCTCACCCACATACATAGAAAGACACATATCTGAATATCTGATTTGTACACCTGAAATCGACTTGTTCTAACCTTTATGAAGGGTGGAGTGTAGCTCTCTGATTCTGCTGGACTTTCATAGCTGGATGGCAGACGTCTAGTCTTGGAACTCAGAGTTTTAAAACCTCTGCTTTGGACCCATGCTTGACAAAAACACACACATCACATATAGTCAATTCATATTATTATTATTTTTATTTCAAGTGAGCACAATGTGGCTAAACCCTGATAATTAAGCTGTGTTTTTGGTATCACCTTGCAGCTGCTGAAGGTCTGAGCAAACCAGCTGAAGAGGACTAGAGTTTGGTCTGTGGAATACTGGATTGCCAAAGAGTCCTGGCAGTCTGCTAGGAAAACCTAAAAAAAAAATAATAAGGAAGGAATTGCATCCATACCAATGTAAAGCAGTCAGATGTTAATGCAACCTTTTACTTCAATGAAATTACAAAAAACGAGTCATTGTTTACACTATTAATAATACTTGGAATAATCCCTAACAAAGCAGTTATGAGCTAATGCATGAAAATGTCTGACTGTGGATTTTGATCATTTATATTGGTTATTTTAAATAATCACTATTAATGCAATTAATTATGATTGTGTATGTGTACGCAACTGTGACATGCCTACATATTCAAATGAGGTCACATGTAAACGACATTTTGGATTGTATAAACTTCTACCATGTTTGTTGTGATAGAAGGACTCTGTAGACATGTGTGACGTCCTCCATCTTGCAGACTGAAGGCAGACACTGGGGTCTTGACTCTCACTGGGGCTTACAGTGGGCAGCAGCCTGGTTAAAAGCTCATTTACTCCAGTCAGTCTCAGCTCTGATAGACCAAGGTCGTTATGGTTCTGTTTAGTCTGTGGAAATATGACACGACGTGTTAGGAGAAATAAATCATCTTCTTGTGGTTTAGGAAGATCAGGTCATCTGATTATTAAGAACCACATTTACAATTTTAATGATACAGACAGACAGATATATACTTTATATATCCTGAGGAAAAGAGCTTTTTTATAGATAGATAGATAGATAGATACAGATGGAGGTTGAGCTTATACTGCTTCAGATGCTTAATACATATCTGATACAAAAGCAAAACCACCACATCACCATTTGTGTCCAGCAAACCACTTACGTTTTGTAAATTAGTGCTTTATCATGCTGGACGTAGTCTACATAAGATAAGAAAATAATGGACTAATGGACTAATGGACTAATGGACTAATGGACTAATGGACTACACATACTCAGATCAGCTGCAGCATTTAAATAAAGCTTTCCACACCACTAGACCACCATCACCACCCTTAACTGGTGACACAAGGCAAGTTGGTCTACTCTGCGGTGGCAATATGGCCATTTACATTACACGCTTTAATTCAAGGTGACTTACAGTGCTGTGACAGCATATTGTCTAAGCAACTGAAGGTTCAGGCCTTGCTCAAGGGCCTGACAGTGGCATCCTGACAGTGGTGGGCCTTGAAACAGCAACCTTTCAATTACTAGTCCAGTACCTTACCTGCTATGCTACAACCAGGCCCATGTTTGACTATTTCAGCATGTTACAGAAATACTGATACACATGAGGCTAGGTAACAATTTGACTTTTAAACCTTATCAAGTAAAATCTTAATAAATGGTGATATAAATCATGCTTGCATATTGTATTAAACTGTTTGTATTTGAAGTAAATGTACCTGTGCTTCAGGTGAGTGGTGCTGATCAGGTGATAGCTCTCTCTGTAGACTCTGGACTGCAGCGGTGGCCGTGGAGCTAGCCGAAGCTTTCAGCGAGTGAAGAGCATTGATAATATGGGTCAATGGCACAGTGACCTAAAGAGAAAAGTACATACGCTATAAAACACTTATACACAGTGCCTTACACACATATCAGTTACCTGTTTTGAAACACCATGTTATTATTCATATTTTACCATGTTAATATTTATGCAATCAAATTTTATTTTATTTTTTTAAATAATTTTTCCCCTTTTTCTCCCCCTTTAGCGCATCCAATTGTTCAATTTGCATCGTGCTTCCTCTCTGTCTATGCCGAACCCCGCCCTGACCGAGGAGAACGAAGCTAACCCATATCCCCTCCGAAACATGGGCAGGAGCCGGATCCATTTTTGCCACCCGCACATTGATGAGTTTGGCGCCACCTAGCGTGGTATGCGGAGAGACACACCCTAAGGGCACTCTTCCTCGTCGCTTGTGCAGGCGCCTCTAATCAGCCGGCAGAGGTCGTAATCGCATTCTGACAGAGAGAGACCCACATCCGGTTCTTTGTCCCACCCCCCAACTGAGCAACCGGCCAATCGTTGCTCATACAGCCGCTCAGCCTCGAACCGGTGAGGCAGAGCTGGATTCGATACGAGGTACTCAGAATCCAGCCCTGGTTGCAGCGTGTCTTTTTACCGCTGCGCCACCTGAGCGGCTGTTTGTTTAATTCTTAACGCCATGTCGGCTGCTATGGCTATTATCATGGCTGCAAAATAGATTTAGCCATCAAAGTAAGGGGTGGATTTGCTTTCTTTACCTGTGTGTATAGTGGTTAGAGTGTTTTTCATAACTTATTCATACTCATAACTTATATGGCGTTTTTAAGTGCTGGTGCTTCTAAGAATTTAAGCTTTTTTAAGTTTTTGGGGTGGAACTGAGGATTTGTTGTTTGTATGGTAGAATTTTGTTCTGGTGTAATTAATCTTTTAGCATTTATAGAGGACGTGTTCGACAGAAGTTCTTAATCCACGGAGATGGTAAGTGGGGCCTGGCCTCCTTTTAGCAGGTAGGTACGAGTGAGTTTGGTGTGTCCTATTCTTGTTTAGAAAATTTGTACCCTTTGTCTTTTGGGGTACTGAGCTCCATCCGTTTTTATGGTAGGGTGGATCTTGTACAGTTTGTTGGTGAGAAATGTTTCCCATTCTTTTTGCCAAGCTGCTGTGGTGTATGCTGTTATGATTGGTCTGAGATCGGATGGCGGGTAAGGGCATTGTAGGATCGGGGATGTTACGGTTTGCTTGTTCATTTCCTTTAAGGCCACTGTGTCCTGGGATCCAGTCATGGCCACAGTTTTTTAGTATGCAAACAGTTTTTAGAGATAGAACAAAAAGGTTTTATCCAGGAACAAATAAAAAATGAACAACAGCAATAAAAAGGACTTAAGCTCTATAGCAATTCCTATTGGGTGTCCCAAACTGTATTGATTTCTTACAAACCCCCTGTCTGTGCAGCGTTGGAACATACTCTTTTACTATAATGTTAAAATATTACAGTATTTTGCTATTGTAATGGTGAGAAAACAACAACTAAGAACATGAGAAAGGCAGACCCTTCTAACCCTTAACAGTGTAGGTCTTTCCTATGGAGAAAATGTAAAGAAAGCCAGGTTGTCAGTAAGTACAGTTTCCTACACCATCAAAAAGCCATTGGAAACTGGACAAACCTGACAGAAAAATGTCTGGTACACCAAAAGCCACAAATACACCCAAAAAAGGTTCTAAAAGTCAACAGGTCAGGTAATAGACTGCTTATAAAACAACAAGATCAAAGAAAATACTCAAGACTATTCAGATTTGACAGGTCAAGTAGCAGTAAAAAAAAAAAAAAAACCTTAATACTTCACCTTGCTGACAACCTTAGGGCCTTTTTTTTAATGATTATATTTCCACTTCTATATGAGAGCATGATAGTAAATAAATAGTAAATAAAACTCTACATCTATTGTGCTGCTACACCAGTCAGCCATACCATTAAAACCACCTCCTTGTTTCTACACTCACTGTCCATTTTATCAGCTCCACTTACCATTTAAGAGCACTTTGTAGTTCTACAATTACTGACTGTAGTCCATCTATTTCTCTACATACTTTTTTAGCCTGCTTCCACTCTGTTCTTCAATGGTCAGGACCCCCACAGAGCAGGTATTATTTGGGTGGTGGATCATTCTCAGCACTGCAGTGACTCTGACATGGTGGTGGTGTGTTAGTGTGTGTTGTGCTGGTACGATTGGTTCAGGCACAGCAGCGCGGTCACTGCTGGACTGAGAATAGTCCACCAACCAAAAATATCCAGCCAACAGCGCCCCATGGGCAGCGTCCTGTGACCACTGATGAAGGTCTAGAGGATGACCAACTCAAACAGCAGCAATAGATGAGCGATCGTCTCTGACTTTACATCTACAAGATGGACCAACTAGGTAGGAGTGTCTAATAGAGTGGAAAGTGAGTGGACACGGTATTTAAAAACTCCAGCAGCATTGCTGTGTCTGATCCACTCATATCAGCACAACACACACTAACACACCACCACCATGTCAGTGTCACTGCAGTGCTGAGTAACAGTCAGTAATTGTAGAACTACAAAGTGTTTCTATATGGTAAGTGGAGCTGATAAAATGGACAGTGAGTGTAGATCGGTGTAGTTTACAACCAGAAGCCACAGGGCTAGCTGGCTAAAGCTAAGTACGTGGGCATTTTCTCTTATCACGTATCACTTATTGTAAGTGTGTTTGTTATAAATAAGTAAATGTCGTATTTATTTAAGTCTTAAACAGAAAACTTTATAAACTAACTGTGTTTAAAGTAACGAACCGAGCCGGTTAGATGAACCTCTCACACCTAAACTCATGATAGCTTAGCCAGCACGCAGGTGATGTAACAATGAATTAACATTGTTCTCTCACTCGTCTGTCAGGGAACCACAGCTCATCTTACCTGTGGCTGAAACGAGGTGGTTAAAAAGAACATTATTTAACCCAGCAGTTGAATTCCTTTATAAGGATCGATGAAACATGAATGTCCTTCCTTCTGTTTTTCCCTTTAAGTTTAGCTAGCGGCTACAGCATACTGACAATTTACTTCTTCTCTCGTTCTCCTGTCAGAACCACCATTGAAACACCGCACTGTCCTCTAGTGGAAGCAGGTTCAGGAGACGCACGTTTAGTTCATTTTACACCGATCAACCATAACATTAAAACCACCTCCTTGTTTCTACACTCACTGTCCATTTTATCAGCTCCACTTACCATATAGGAGCACTTTGTAGTTCTACAATTACTGACTGTAGTCCATCTGTTTTTCTGCATACTGTTTTAACCTGCTTTCACCCTGTTCTTCAGTGGTCAGGACCCCCACAGAGCAGGTATTATTTAGGTGGTGGATCATTCTAGTGTGTGTTGTGCTGGTATGAGTGCATCAGATACAGCAGCGCTGCTGGAGTTTTAAATACCGTGTCCACTCACTGTCTTAGACAGTATCTATTAGACACTCTATTAGACACTTCTAAATATTCGGTCCACCTTGTAGATGTAAAGTCAGAGACGATCGCTCATCTATTGCTGCTGTTTGAGTTGGTCATCTTCTAGACCTTCATCAGTGGTCACAGGACGCTGCCCACTGGGCTCTGTTGGCTGGATATGTTTGGTTGGTGGACTGTTCTCAGTCCAGCAGTGACATTGAGGTGTTTAAAAACTCGATCAGCGCTGCTGTGTCTGATCCACTCATACCAGCACAACACACACTAACACACCACCACCATGTCAGTGTCACTGCAGTGCTGAGAATGATTTACCACCCAAATAATACCTGCTCTGTAGTGGTCCTGGGAGGCTAACAAAGCATGCAGAGAAACAGATGGACTACAGTCAGTAATTGTAGAACTACAAAGTGCTTCTATATGGTAAGTGGAGCTGATAAAATAGACAGTGAGTGTAGAAACAAGGAGGTGGTTTAAATGTTATGGCTGATTGGTGTAATTGTGTGTTTGTATGATTTGCATAAATCCCGTTTATTCTAATTCATCTCCAGGCCACCCAAGGAGGACGAAGGTCTCTGCTAAGTCTAGTTCCTCTCAAGGTTTCTTCCTTGCCACTGTCGTCCTAGGTTTGCTCAACAGGGATTTTTGGTCTGTCGGTCCTGGATTCTGTTAAGTTGCTTTGAGACAATGTTCATTGTAAAAAGTGCTTTACAAATAAACTTTACGTGTAGTTCCATGCATCAATTCTAAACCAAGTGCTGACACATTTGATGCTACTTTCTGAATTCAAATTTTTAAGCAACAAACTAAAAGTCATTCGTCAAATTGAAAATATTAAAGAAAGAATAACTTATTCAATCATTATGGTTATTTTTTAAAGTAATTAATGTGGCATAACATAGGATGACATCTTTTTTTTTTTTTTTTCTTCCAAATGATAAGTTACGATGCAGTGTCTAATAGATGTACTCAAACTAATCTTATTTATGTGGGTATAGAGACATTAAGTCATAACCACTACACTATTTATTTATTTATTAGCATTTTACCACCAATTTTACACAATTTTGGTTACATTAATGACAGGCCGGCTCACTGCACCTCACTGTGATGTCCATTCATAAGCACTGTACAATCCAACCCAAGTTCAATAAGTAAATATGGTACACACTACATTTTCGGCATTTAGCAGACGCTCTTATCCAGAGCAACTTACAAGAGTGCTTCCATAGTAAACATTACCTTACTCTAGTTTAAGTAAACAACAGTTCAAGAATGTAAATCTGCTGAAACTCTATTAGAACCAAAGGTGATGAAGGTTTTTAATAATTCATTTACTCATGAAAGAATTTATAAAGATTTATTGAACCATTGTACAACAATTACATTTACATTCTTACCTTGCTAACTATTTATTCTATTTACCAAAATAAAATGGTACCTAATGTAAGAAAAACAACAGCCATAAACATTCTCAGAAATAAAAGTACTAAAATATACCTTCTTTTTGGGGGAGGAAGTACCTTTCTGGTACTCTCAAATGTATTTTATCTTTTGTACTGTATTGTTTTAAATAAAAACATGAATTAGTGGGTACAGGTTAGTCTTGTCCCTGCATTGACACTAAGGTGTTTGGTGTTAAAAATCCCAAAAACACTGTTGCACCTGATAAACTCGGAGCAGTACAACACACATTACCATGTTATCATCACATTAGTGTCATTGCAGTGCTGAGAATGGTCCATCACATACACAACATCGGGTCAGTAAGGATCCGTTTCGATTGATAAATAGGGTACAGGGGGTGACAGTGTACAGAGCAGCAGCTGGCCAGCAGTCAGTAATTGAATATCTGCAGTTTATCTGTTCATCTGTATGGTAGGTGTGGTTTGTTATAAAAAAAATAAGTGTACCAGATAAATGAATTTAGCATAATGTTTGAAAAACAACGTTGTCAAGTTGTTCTGATTGTTACTAACATGCATTTCCTGCACAAGAATGCTTTAGCCGGGGCAGTGCTATAATCTACAATTAAAGAGTGATTTTCTTACAGTCTCTGATTAAATATGAAATAAAACAGCACCTTGACAACATCACAAGCACTCAGTGCATAGGATTTTACGATCATAGCACATTAGAGAGGGATGTTGCTATTTTTTTCAGTAGTGACCTCACGTCAGTCCTTGACGTCTGCTGCAGTCTGCAATGCATAGAAATCTTCACTAGCACAGTGAAACCATTAAAAATCAACCCTTAAAAACATACATCTCCTCTTCACTGAACCCCTGCTGCTTGACCAGCCTGAGGATGAAAAAGAAACACACATTAAGACACAAATAAAAAAAGACAACTATTTTACAAGCTAATAAATACAAGTAGGAAACTAAGTGTTAGTGGACATTCAGATAAGAGGGCGGCACGATGGCTTGGTGGGTGGCACTGTCGCCTCACAGCAAGAAGGTCCTGGGTTCGATCCGCAGGTGGGGCGGTCCAGGTCCTTTCTGTGTGGAGTTTGCATGTTCTCTCTGTGTCTGAGTGGGTTTTCTCTGGGAGCTCCGGTTTCCTCCCACAGTCCAAAGACATGCAAGTGAGGTGAATTGGAGACAATAATTGTCCAAGACTGTGTTCGTTATAACCTTGTGTGAACTGATGAACCTTGTGTACTACTGTTCCTGTCATGAATGTAACCAAAAGTGTAAAACATTATGTTAAAATCCTAATAAACAAACAAACATTCAGATAAGAAGATTCTGTGTTTCACTTTTTGCAAGGCTGGGTATACAGGTCCTTCTCAAAAAATTAGCATATTGTGATAAAGTTCATTATTTTCCATAATGTAATGATCAAAATTAAACTTTCATATATTTTAGATTCATTGCACACCAACTGAAATATTTCAGGTCTTTTATTGTTTTAATACTGATGATTTTGGCATACAGCTCATGAAAACCCAAAATTCCTATCTCAAAAAATTAGCATATTTCATCCGACCAATAAAAGAAAAGTGTTTTTAATACAAAAAAAGTCAACCTTCAAATAATTATGTTCAGTTATGCACTCAATACTTGGTCGGGAATCCTTTTGCAGAAATGACTGCTTCAATGCGGCGTGGCATGGAGGCAATCAGCCTGTGGCACTGCTGAGGTGTTATGGAGGCCCAGGATGCTTCGATAGCGGCCTTAAGCTCATCCAGAGTGTTGGGTCTTGTGTCTCTCAACTTTCTCTTCACAATATCCCACAGATTCTCTATGGGGTTCAGGTCAGGAGAGTTGGCAGGCCAATTGAGCACAGTAATACCATGGTCAGTAAACCATTCACCAGTGGTTTTGGCACTGTGAGCAGGTGCCAGGTCGTGCTGAAAAATGAAATCTTCATCTCCATAAAGCTTTTCAGCAGATGGAAGCATGAAGTGCTCCAAAATCTCCTGATAGCTAGCTGCATTGACCCTGCCCTTGATAAAACACAGTGGACCAACACCAGCAGCTGACATGGCACCCCAGACCATCACTGACTGTGGGTACTTGACACTGGACTTCAGGCATTTTGGCATTTCCTTCTCCCCAGTCTTCCTCCAGACTCTGGCACCTTGATTTCCGAAAACAGTACTTTGGACCACTGAGCAACAGTCCAGTGCTGCTTCTCTGTAGCCCAGGTCAGGCGCTTCTGCCGCTGTTTCTGGTTCAAAAGTGGCTTGACCTGGGGAATGCGGCACCTGTAGCCCATTTCCTGCACACGCCTGTGCACGGTGGCTCTGGATGTTTCTACTCCAGACTCAGTCCACTGCTTCCGCAGGTCCCCCAAGGTCTGGAATCGGCCCTTCTCCACAATCTTCCTCAGGGTCCGGTCACCTCTTCTCGTTGTGCAGCGTTTTCTGCCACACTTTTTCCTTCCCACAGACTTCCCACTGAGGTGCCTTGATACAGCACTCTGGGAACAGCCTATTCGTTCAGAAATTTCTTTCTGTGTCTTACCCTCTTGCTTGAGGGTGTCAATGATGGCCTTCTGGACAGCAGTCAGGTCGGCAGTCTTACCCATGATTGCAGTTTTGAGTAATGAACCAGGCTGGGAGTTTTTAAAAGCCTCAGGAATCTTTTGCAGGTGTTTAGAGTTAATTCGTTGATTCAGATGATTAGGTTAATAGCTCGTTTAGAGAACCTTTTCATGATATGCTAATTTTTTGAGGTTTTCATGAGCTGTATGCCAAAATCATCAGTATTAAAACAATAAAAGACCTGAAATATTTCAGTTGGTGTGCAATGAATCTAAAATATATGAAAGTTTAATTTTTATCATTACATTATGGAAAATAATGAACTTTATCACAATATGCTAATTTTTTGAGAAGGACCTGTATATACGAGGGTTCTTCAAAAAGTTTCAGCACTGTTTAAACTCTATTTACTAAGAATTTCAAAAACAAATGACACCACTTTTCTACATCATCACCTTCCGATGCATTTTTCCAGCTTCGTACCAACTTTTTAATGCCATTAGCAAAAAAATGTTTTTGGTTGAGCATGTAGCCACTGATGCAAACTCTACACAGAAAGGACCTGGACTGCTGCACCTGGGAATCAAGCCCAAGACCTTCTTGCTGAGCCGCCCCTGAAGATTTCTCACAAGGAGAATATAGAATTGTATGACATGGAGGTAGTATTACAAAGCACTGAGTCTACATATAAGTGATTAAAAGAACAGATTGAAATACTCACTGCACTGCCAGCTCATTAAAGCCAGTTGGGCCACATATACACACTAAACACTTGGAATCCTCTTCTCTGTTCAGGAACGGCTGCAGCAGTGTGGCATCTATACGTCCACTTTTACCCGTCCATGAGCCTGAAGGCTCTGAGAGAACATATTCAACCTGAAACCTGATACATACAGGGAACAGATTATTAGATTAGCAGTCATGTAGATTTTTTTTTCTTTTTAAACAGTTGACTGGTTTAATAGTGAGGTTGATGTGCCAACTGAAAGGGGCATTATTAGCAAAATCTCCAAATGTTTTAAAGATTCACCCACAAGCTATTTCACTTATCAGCCCAGCAGCAGTGATAGTAACTATTTTATTTTCTTAACATGTACTGTATATACTTTTAAATGCATACTGTCCATCAACTTAAGTCACTATTCTTGGTTGGCAAAGGTAAGAGTCCCATCAAATTTTCTGACAAAGATTTAGTTTTGTGTAATAAAATGATGAAACATGTCAATATAAGAAACATGTCAAACTGTGTCAGGTAGATGCAATCATTCAGAGCTTCTTCAAGATCAAATAACTGTTTGGACAAACAAAAATAGGGGAACAGGCCTGTACCTCTTCTCTTTTGCACACAGCTGCTCCAGCTCTGAATGCCACAAAATGTCCTTCTCCTGACGATTAAAGAACATCAGCTTGGTATTTCTTACAAGAAAAAGAAAACAAGACACATAATTATACAGTTGTATTATGTACTCAAGCAACAGATAAAAAACAGTGTGAAATATGAAAAGTTTTCGGATCAAATGCAACATGCTTGACAGTCTTCTATAGTAACAGTTAAATATGGTACATGGACAGAATTTTATTGTTAATATAAAGGACTACAGTTGTATATGTAACTGAAATGCACCAAAGCAACATCTAACCTGATAGAGGCCACATCCTGTAAGGCAAAACAAAGAAGGCGAGCCATGGGTGTAAACCCAGTTCCAGCAGCTAAAAGGTACAAATGTGTGACATCACGAAGCCTACGAGGTGTTAAGTGACCTTCTGGTCCGCTGATGGACGCACAAGCTCCTGTAATGTAGATTCATTTGAAGCAGTTAGTTACACTCCTACACAAGACAAGACAAGACACAATAATTTTTAAATAGTTCTTGCACACACTTGTATGATTCTGGTACCACCACAATTCACAGTAAGGGTGGCATGGTATTATCCAGATGATTTGCAGTGCCTGGTTTTCAACAGACATAGTACATGTCTGTACATAGTCCAATAAGTTTAAATGTTGTCTCATCAGACCAGAGGATTTTTCTCCTAATGATGTAAGTCCTTTACACGCGTCTAGCAAAATTCAAGCGGGCTGTCATGTAGCTTTACTCAACAGTGGCCTTCGTCTCACCACTCTGATATAAAAACCTGATTTATGGAGTGCTCAAGAGATTTTATTGTGCAGTGCCTTAAACAACACTTGATGTCTTTAAAGGTGCTTTATAAATAAACTTGACTTGATAATTATAGCAAAAGATGCACCTGACTACAATTTGGAATATCACATCAAATTCACAATACAATAAAATGTGCAAAAAATCAAGGGGTCTAAATACATACTTAATCAACTGTAAGTAAAATAACAACACACAACCCTACACACGTCACCATATGTAAAGCAATGCTGAACATGACTCGCTGTTATATTTAATGAGACATTTTAATTTGCATTATCAAGCCCCCATTTAAATTATCGTTTAATTTGAATTGTAACATACACATCAAGCAAAGTTTAGCTGTATTACTGTAAATGGTAACTGATAATTTCTCAGTATTGACTGTGTACACACACATTCACAGCTCTGCTTCTTACCAATGTCAAGTTTGTCCAGGTTCGGTGTAAAGACTCCATCAGGATAGATTTTAACCATCAGATAGATATTAGAACTGCTGGAGTGTGTTTGAGGCATGAGCACCTGATCTACCGGTGTGTAGGGCTTTACAACTTCACTGCCTGTTAACAGCAAAACAGATAAATTCATTTATTAATTTTACTTTTAAGGTACCCACATCTATAGCAGATAATAAAACAATGTATCTTTGAGATACACAGATCAGCCATACCATTAAAACCACCGGCTGATTGGCTGTTGGTATAAATAACCAGCTCTGACCTGACGAAGCATGGCAAGACTTCAGAAAAGGTCCTGTGATACCAGACATTAACTATATGGCCTTCGACTGTTTTAAGGTGGATTATTCTAAAGTGAATCATGGTGGCATCTATTTCGCAAGTGAACAATGCATTTGTGCCAGCAATCTACATGATCTTGAAAAACCAGAAAACTACCAGAAAAGTGTAGTTCTGATGCCTGAGCGCCATATAATCTATCTAATCTAGGCTTGGTTTAAGCATATTTGCTGTATTTACAAAGTAAAAAAAAAGTTGAAAATAGTGCTTAAAAAAGTATTAATTTTTTTAATCATTTAACCTACATAAATGATCTACCCTGGAATTGTTATCAATTAGATTTTTTACCAGCAAGAAAACGAAGACAATGCTGAAGTCTTGACAGTTCAGATGAATCCACCTCCCTTATTGAGTACTTAAGCCAAAAATGGTAAATATTGTACCTTATTTGGAGTCTTTCAAATGATGACTTGTTCATTCTATAAGTGAAAATATTTTCCCCTTGCATAAAAGCCCTATTTGGGTAACTTTATAAATGGTTAATCTATAAATATCTATGTGAAGCATGACATTTTCTTTTTCTTTTTTAACTCAACTATTTAAAGGCTGGAGATTACTGGGAATGAAACAAACAACATTTTGATAATGAAATATACACTTTTTACCCTGAACAGAGGTTTTGAGGTAGACGTGTCTCCCCACAGGGATGTGCATGTGTGCACTAGGAGGTAGCTGGAAACAAAAGAGCTGCGTGTCGTGTGTAACTTCTTTCTTTGAAACTAATACACACTCTCTGTAGAACAATCCTGCAATTAAAAAAAAAAAAAAAAACATACATGTGACTTTAGTCATTATAATTAATAAATATTAATCAGCAAACAGGCATTAAACTCACCTCTATGTTTACTCTGAATAAATGAATCATGTGATTCTAGTGGTTGACCCACTTGTGGCCACTTGTCATTCACTGCTTTGTGTAGGCGCACCTCAACCTTCCCGACCGAGCTCGCTGTCTGAACTACAAAATAACAAACAAACAAAAAAAATGAGGACCTACAAACTTGCTTGGGTAAATAGTTAAAAATATATGTATTAAAACCTGAAGGATCATTCATTGCCTCTCAAAAAATACATTTTAACATCTTGTAAGTTATAAATACAATATTTGTTAATGGGAAAATCATGTGTTTATCAGCACAACTAGGTGTTCGACTTGCATATTAATTATGTAATTTTAAATAAAATTACTTACCGACAACATTATCTTTCACTTCACTGGAAAGACCTAAAAACACATTTCATACTATGTTTAAACAGACAAATAATGCAGATGTAACATATTCTGTCTTCACTATACTATATTTTAGTAAGAAATTACATTAATAAAGAGGCTTTGGTTATTTACAATGAACTGAACTCACTCCAGTGAAGTAGATAAGACCAGTTTCCTAAGAGCATTTCTATTCGCAGAATGTTGCCTTGAAGATCCACTACTGAACAGCCAGAACTTGGGATCTGACAGGGAGGACAAGATTAAGGACAGAAACAAAAGAGAGGATGTCAAAACCTGAGGGTGTCACACCAAGCAGCACCATGGTATTATTACAGTGGATTGTCATGTAGTCCTCAGTCTAACCTTTCTCTTGGTGTAAATGATGATATTAACAGTTTCATCTGTCTGGAACCAGTCATATCTAAAAAAAAAGAAAGAAATAAAAGACATTTCTAAATGTGTTTAAAAACATATAAATCCTATTATGCAGCATGCCTGCAGTAAGTCATTTAAGTTTGAGATCATGTTAATAAATTAAGTAAATTTTACCACCCATTACTACTAATAAAACCTCACATATGTTAGCCCCAAATAACACTAAATAATTAACAGGGATTAATTTGTTACCCTTCTGCCTAACATAAAACAAAATTAAGCAAGGTCAGAAATGATCAAACTATGTCTTTACAGACCTCGCTGGAACAGATATGGGCCTTCCCCAAACTGCTGCCACAAAGTTAAAGGAATATATTGCTTTAGTATGATTTTGTTTGTAATGAGTGAAACACCTGAGATTAGTCATTAGTAGGAACGTCTGCAAGCTTTTGGTCATGTGGTGTAAACTGAATTAAATCACGGCATACCGAGGGTGCTGGTCCTTCTGCAAGGGTGCAGATGCTATCGACTCTGGTAACAAAGGGGCAGGAGGTGCAAGACCTGACAGGAGGAGTATTGGGTTACATGACATGGCAACAGGATTCATAATGGTGAAGCTATAAAAATCTAATCTTTTTAACCATTAAATGTAAAAAACATACAGAATTATTTGTTCAGCTCTTAAATTAGATCCACATACTTCTAACATCCCTTAATTGTAAAACACCAAGTATCCCTTTTGTGCAGGTTTGTGTTCCTACCATTGACATGAAGGTTGTCTTTTTTGGATGCTTGAGCTGTGGAAACATAAAAACAGCTTGAAGCACTCATACATTTACAGCTAAAATATTACACAAAACAACATTATATACACAAACACTGATCAGCCATAACATTAAAACCACCTCCTTGTTTCTACACTCACTGTCCATTGTCCATTTTATCAGCTCCACTTACCATATAGGAGCACTTTGTAGTTCTACAAGTACTGACTGTAGTCCATCTGTTTCTCTACATACTTTTTTAGCCTGCTTTCACCCTGTTCTTCAATGGTCAGGACCCCCACAGGACCCCCACAGAGCAGGTATTATTTAGGTGGAGGATCATTCTCAGCACTGCAGTGACACTGACATGGTGGTGGTGTGTTAGTGTGTGTTGTGCTGGTATGAGTGGATAAGACACAGTAATGCTGATGGAGTTTTTAAACACATTACTGTCACTGCTGGACTGAGAATAGTCCACCAACCAAAAATATCCAGCCAACAGCACCCCATGGGCAGCATCCTGTGACCACTGATGAAGGTCTAGAAGATGACCAACTTAAACAGCAGTGATAGATGAGCGATCGTCTCTGACTTAACATCTACAAGGTGGACCAATTAGGTAGGAGTGTCTAATAGAGTGGACAGTGAGTGGACACGGTATTTAAAAACTCCAGCAGCGCTACTGTGTCTGATCTACTCATACCAGCACAACGCACACTAACACACCACCACCATGTCAGTGTCACTGCAGTGCTGAGAATGATCCACTACCTAAATAATACCTACTCTGTGGGGGTACTGACCATTGAAGAACAGGGTGAAAGCAGGTTAAAAAGAAATGTAGAGAAACAGATGGACTACAGTCAGTAATTGTAGAACTACAAAGTGCTTCTATATGGTAAGTGGAGCTGATTAAATGGACAGTGAGTGTAGAAACAAGCAGGTGGTTTTAATGTTATGGCAGCTCTGTTTTAATGTATGTAGTACACAAACACTCTATCCAAATAATAAAAGCATACCTTTAATGACTGTGCTGGCCTTCACCACCATTCTGCCCACCAGACATTCTTTCAGCATGGACTCATAGTTTACCCATCGATGAACCTGCCAGTAGACATTAATCATACCCTCAATACTGTCTGTAAAATGTGTATAGTTGTGGTAAAAGTCCCTAGCACCCATTCTGAACCAAGGCCAACCCTTGTTGCACAGTCTTAAACTATTTTTAACCCATGTCAAACCATAGCAAAGACCTTAATATCAATCCTATCTTTAATAGAAATCTCATCCTAATCTGTGGCCAAGTGTAGCACCAATTATTAACTCTAAGCCTCCATAGCAGCCATGCCCAGCTAATAATTTATCCTAGGCCTAGGCCGGCTCAATCACCAAATCCTAGGCCCTAGCACAAAAGCTAAACCCTATGTCAATCATTGTGTTTAATCTCAACCTTAGGTCAACCTCAACTGCCCAAAATAAGGTTAGGATATGTCTAACACATCTTAACCCTAGTCGTATCCTAAAACAAAATTTAAACCCAAGTCAAAGTTTAAAACCCTTTCAAATCCTAACAATGACGTCCAAGTCTAACCTTAGCATGCAGTTTCATCTCCAGTCTCAATATTAAACTTTGTCAAACCCTGAGCACACAAGTCCAACTCCAATCAAACCCTTATATAAAACCTTTATCTTAGCATGTAAGCCAACTATCTCAAGCTTGAACAACTCTAACCCAAATCCAACCATAGTGCTTAATCTCAAACGTAGGTAAACCCCATTGGTCAAACCAAATGATTAAGTCTAGGCAAAGCCGTAACCCTCAAACCTAACCACACCACCCAAGCCTAGTCCTAATACTCATTATTAGCCCTAAATTAGATACATAAATAAAAAGTATTGGTGCAGAACTAACAGGTAAGGTTTATGCTTGAAAATTCATTGTTTACCTGATCAAACAGATCAGTGCCATCAATCCCAGCTGCCCTCATCAGTTCTTCCTCTCCGCCAGGGTGAAAATCCATATAGGCACTTATATTATACACCATACCTGCACATCAGAACAGGTAGTGGTAATAAATTAAAGCGCTTCAAATAATTTATGATTTTTAGCTTATAGCAGTCTTCTGTATTCATAACAAGTATAACCAGTATAACCAGTATTTCTTAATTATTATGTCAATATATATGATCATGGCACGTGTGTCGATGTGCTGAGAGGTTGAAAATACTTGAAAATACTGATATAAAAAAGTTATGTCTAAGCAATGTTTCTTGGATTATGTTTGTATAAATATGAATCTTAAAACAATCTGGATATGCGAGGTCTTTTGGAGTCTGTACCTCTTATGCAAGTCCAGCAGTCATTTCTTGTGTTGTGTTTTTTAAGTTCCTCCTCTGTGACATCAATCAATCTTCCCCTCAGTCCAGTCAAGTCACGTCCACTTTTAGTAAGCCGTATCCAGTCCATAAGACTATGACCCGGCTTCAGGGCCACCTTTACACAGACACATGAGAACTGATAGTTAGTAACATTTACAATAACTATTAAAAAATCAATACATTCTGAATATTTTGGTAAAAACGGGAGAGAATAACATTCAGTTTGTACAAAAATTAAGGTCTAGACATTTGATGAGGGTGCAGGAGGTGTAAACCCTGAGAGAAGCCAGAATTAAAAGAGACTGATAACACAGAACAAAGTAAAACAGAATTGACTGTTAACAGTATACAGAATGTTAATTGTGGTCATTCTGTGTCAGAGTTACAGCATAACCATAGCATGATTCTGTAAGTGGGATGGGTCAGTTAGTTTGTTTATTAGGATTTTAACGTCATGTTTTACACTTTGGTTACATTGATGACATAACAGGTAATTACTCATTACACATGATTCATAAGTTCACAAGTTTTTATCGAACACAGTCACGGACAATCTCCAATTTACCTCACTTGCATGTCTTTAGACTGTGGGAGGAAACCGGAGCACCCGGAGTAAACACACGCAGACACGGGGAGAACATGCAAACTCCACACAGAAAGGACCCAGACCACCCCACCCCAGGACATTCTTGCTGTGAGGCGACAGTGCTACCCACTTAGCCACCGTGCCGCCTGGTGTGGGTCAAAGAGGTGATTCATTACATGCCAGGGATAGGAGATATGGCCAAAATATTGCTGTAAAACCTCCAAGACATTATCATGATTTCCTTTTATTTATTTCCTTTTATAGTTTTCCTTTTCCCTGTTCAACTAATAAATAACTATCACCACAGCAGATTTGGTCTCACCCTCTTCCCTTTATTCTGTCACTATGTAACCCCATGTCTCACCTCTTTTTATGTTTTGCAGCATGAGCAGACTCAGTATGAATGTGTGGTGTACGCTTTCTTTGTGCTAACTCATGTTTAGTTAAATGTTTATGATGTATGTACAGTATTCTGTTAATGTTTCTTGTTTGGTTTTGCCTGTGTTATCCTCTTGGTGAATTTAAACCTCAATGGGAGACATACTGACTGTGATTTGGTGACACTCAACTTTTTAAATGTATCCTTAAAACTGTATCCTGTAAACTTTGTGGGCTTTGAACATTTTAAAATTGTTGACTACAATCCTAAGTAAAGAAGGAAACGTTATTGCGAGTTCTGTGTTTTAATTAAACGTCCAATAGTGTTTACTCTACTCTATATCCAATTCGTTCTATTATTATTTTTTATTCACCTCACTCTCACGTCTTTGTACTGTGGGAGGAAACCGGAGCTCCCGGAGGAAACCCATGCAGACACAGAAAGGACCCCCACAGAAAGGACCCCCATGCAAACTCCACACAGAAAGGACCCGGACCGCCCCGCCTGGGGATTGAACCCCCGTGAATTTATTAGGGCCCTACTCATAACCAAGTCCTTCCATTATTATTATTTTTATTATTTAATTTCTTTTATTAATATTTATAGTTTATATGTTTTATATTACCAATTTGTAAATTATACAGTATATAACCCATACAAATTGTTAAGTATATTATATATTATGTAATTGTGTTTTACTTCGTATTTGTATATAGCATAGCCTCTGTACATTCCTCCCCTTACTGTGTTTTCTATTTATTGTTTATTTTTCTTTATTCTTATAAGATCATGATGTTACTACAGTATATCACGATTTTGATGATGGAAAATCGGTGTGTAGCACTGTCGCCTCACAGCAAGAAGGTCCTGGGTTCGATTCCCACAAGGAGTTTTTTTTTTCTGTGTGGAGTTTGCATGTTCTCCCTGTGTCTGAGTGGGTTTCCTACGGCAGCTCCGGTTTCCTGCCACAGTCTGAAAGCATGAAAGTGAGGTGAATTAGTGTTTAACAATGAACTTGAACTGATGAATCATGTGTAACCTGTTACTACCTGTCATGAATGGAACAGAAATGTAAAACATGATCTTAAAATCCAAATAAACAAATTAAAAAGCAAACCTGCTTATAATATATTTGTGACAAACCGGTAACAAACCATTGTAAAATAAAGAATAAACACTTCAGACCTTGTTCCTGGACTGACCAGCCGGAGAGACCCGCTGCTGAGACCCCACCGCTGGAAACTGCTGCTGTGAGGGTACGTTCAACATCTCTGCTCGTCTAAAACAGTTCACACTGCGAAGAAAAGCTGTAAGAAACCCTATATCACTATTAACCGGGTCACTGCGACAGCTTTACTCGGGCGGAAGTGTCATGTTTACGGTGATGAAACTATTTCTCGAAAGAAGAACAAGTGAATCATTTCCCCACAGCTGAACCATACTGAACAGCTTAGCCTCTTATCACACACCGCTCAGGCGCTGTCAATCTACCAGCGTTAATAAACGTAAGTAGATGTGAAATACATTCCAGTGTGAACACACCATTCCACCACTAACTACAGCATTAGCAACTGGGCTTCTCAAGGCGAGTGAGTGAGGCGCTGTTTTGATTGTCCAAAAAATGTCGAGCAGATATGACGACATGAAAAGCTTTGTATGCCCTCTAGTGTACAGTAATGTGTATGTATTTGTATTCACTAACGGCTTTAGTATGGTCAGGATCGCGGCGAGCAAACCTAAACACAAACACCGGGCACAAAGTAGGAATTAATCCTAAACATGCCGCCAGTCCATCTCTAGAGAGTCATTCATCCATCCATTCACTTATATACACCTGTGTCCAATTTAGAGCAGCTATTACACCTTATTGCATGTTTTTTTTTTAGAAATGAGAGAAAATGTTTACATTGGGAGAACATGCCAAACTTGAAGTTTAAACCCAGGTCCATCTGACCCTGGTGCTCTTAAAAAGCAAACACATTGTTCCAGTGTTTTGTATCTTGTAACTTACCACAAAATTCTGCCTAATGTACCTTAGATTAATCATTCATTCATTCATACATTGTTCTACCACCGCTTTATCCTTGTCAGGGTCAAAGTGGGTCAGATTTAAGATATAGAAAGATATCCTTTATTTGTCATATATACATATACAGATGTACAGTACAATGAAATTCTTTCTTCGCATATCCCAGCTGGTGTTGGAAGCTGGGGTCAGAGCCAACTTACGGCGCCCCTGGAGCAGACAGGGTTAAGGGCCTTGCTCAAGGACCCAACAGTGGCTACATAGCAGAGCCTGGATTTGAACCGCCAATCTTCCGGTTGATAGCCCAAAGCCCTACCCACTAGGCTACCACAGGCCCCTATGGGGCTGGACAAGTCAGCAGCCCATCACAGGGCTAGCACACATTAGGGTGACCATATTTTGTTTTTTTTTAAAAGAGGACGCCTGGTTCGGGGAAGGAAGGGGGGTTATTTCATGTCGTTGGTGACACCATGGCAATGTGTATGGGGTAGAGGTTTAAATAGTTGATAAATGAGTCAATAACCATCCAGCTGTGTTACTGAACTTTAATAAATGTACAGCTGCTCTTTAACAAGGGCCTTTATGGTCAGATAATCTTATTCCTTCACATTCAGCGTTAAGCCCTAAACAATAATAACAACAAATTAAAAAACAGTTGTCACCTATAAATAAAAATCCCTTTATTTTTTTGTTTCTTTGATGTATTGTACAATCGTATCAGCCGACTTATTAGGAGTGTTTTTAACTTTAATTTGATTCACTTTAATTACTTGCTCCCATCAGTAGAAAGCCAGCAGTAAGGTGTGTCTTCTAGTGCTTGCTGAGCAATTTCCACAGAATGCAGTGCCGTCACGGTGTTGACAAGAGCCTCTGTGTAAGTACGTGCACGTGAAAATCAGACTTATTTTAACAAAACAGATGCACTCCTGAAAAGACCTAAAAAGAAACCAATGCAAAAACATCCACACAGAACAGCGAGTGCAGACTAGAAAAGCTGAATCCCGGAAATTTTTGGTGATTTAAAAAGCATTTTTTAGGTCTCAAAAAGAGGACAGGTCCAGGAAAAAGAGGAGGTATGGTCACCCTAGCACACATACACACACATATGCTTTTATCCAAAGCGACTAACAGTTCTGTGACATTATACTGTATATTTCTAAGCAATTGAGGGTTAAGGGCCTTGCTCAAGGACCCAACAGTGGCAACCTGGCAGTGGTGAGACTTAAATCAGTCACCTTTCGATTACTAGTTCAGTACCTTAACCGCTAGGCTACAACTTATACACATTCACACACTCACACTTTTTAGCAGGCAATTTTTAATAGCTCCAGTTATATAGCACCCAGAGGAAACCCACACTTACACAGGCAGAACATGCAAACTCCACACAGAAAGGACCCTGGCCAGTGTGACCGTGCCTCATAATTGTTCATTTGTTCCAGGTGGAAGGTTTCCAATTTATCATAGCTTCTCTCTTTCTTTTTGCCAGCTCGTTCTGTTCTGTTCTCTCTTCAGCAAGGCACAATCCCCATACACCTGCTAGACAGTAAACAGAATCCATTTGCAGATACTTAATCAAGGTAGAACAATACTGTGGCTAAAAAGCCACATATTAAAAAGGGGGACAATGGCAAATAAATAAGCCACTGAAGTTTCATTAACAAAGAAAGAGATTAAAGACAAAACAGCATCCACAACCCGATATAGAAATATAGAATGTGGGTAGAAAAGAGAAAAAGCAGAAATGAAAGCTTGATGTCACAATTCAGGCAACTCCGGACGTCCAGCCGTCAGACCCAGAACAGACAGGGAACTATCACAACTTGCTGGCCCGGTTATGAATGAGCGAAACCCTCTACTGTTTCAATAGCGTTTCCTGTGCATAAAGTGGTTTATGGGTGATTCTGCTTTCCCAGTGTGTTTCCCTTGCCAGACCCTAAAATGTCACAAGACCAAGGGCACTTCTCAGAAACCAAAACAATGCTAACATTCTCCATGCCCTATCTGCCAGCCAAACTAGGCAGCGCAGAGGGACACAACTCCTAACATAGGTGAGCTTCTGAACCCTGTTACAATGAGTGAATCAAACTAGTTCAACAGTGAGTTAAATCTCACAACACTGTGAATAGAGTATATTGTTATTATTCCGGAGCCATATACAATCCAAAACAAGCTTTATAGCAGGATGATTTACTTTATTTTTATCAGCTTGTTCGAATAAGGAGAAGAAAAGCAGGAAAGCAGCTAAAATGCAGCTGCATCTGTTTTACTTTTTTTTTTTTTCAATATGTGACAAAAAGTGAAATACATAATTACATTTAATAATATTTTCAACACTGTCCATGGAAATCTATCAAAAAGAAGGGACAGTGATACATCAAACACAGATATTTATTCACTTTTACTAAGGAACATACAGTAATTACAGACTGTTGATTGTCAGCAGAAATTGTTTTGTGCCATAGTCTAAAAAGTGAAAAATACCTACTTTTCATGTTTAAGATGAAAGATATGACCTCTGATGAGATTCCTTTTTCTTCATCATCATAGTCTTCTTTATTCTCCCCATTGTCCCTTATATATTTTTTCCAAGGGAAACACACTGCTTTCCCAGTGTGTTTCCCTTGCCAGGCCCTTAAACACCACAAGACCAGGGGTACTTCCCAGAAACCAAAACAATGCTGACATTCTCCATGCCCTATCTGCCAGCCAAACTAGGCAGTGCAGCGGGACACAACTCCTAACATAGGTGAGCTTCTGAACCCTGTTACCATGAGTGAATCAGACTAGTTCAACAGTGAGTCGAACCTCACAACACTGTGTATACATTATATTGTTATTATTCCGGATTGTGTGTTCAAAGCATTAATCTTCAGTGACCTCAGCTAACAAAGTCATATTCACAAGCAGCCACATACGAGGGTTCTTCAAAAAGTTTCCACACTTTTTTAACTCTATTTATTAAGTAAAATAAATGACATCATTTTTCTACATAGTCACCTTCAGATGCATTTTCCCAGCATCGTACCAACTTTTTAATGCCATCAGCAAAATGCCATTACATGAAAATCTTCTTCCCCTTAAAGCTTCTTTGAGTGTCCAAAAAGGTGGAAATCAAATAGAGATAAACCTGGACTATAAGCTCTCTCTCAGTCTCTCAGACACGACCGATTACTACTACTACCACCCTACAAAATATAAAAGTGCAGAAACTTTTGGAAGATCCCCCGTACAATGTAAAACAAGCTGTACAGCAAGATGATTTACTCCATTTTTATCAGCTTGTTTGAATGAGAGGAAAAGCAGCTGAAATGCAGCCAACATACAGCTGTATCTGTATCTGTTTTACTTTCTCTTCTATATGTGACAAAAAGTGAAATACATCATTAAATGTAATAATATTTTTAACTTTGTCCATTAAAAACTATTAACTAGGCAGGACAGTGATACATCAGACACAGATATTTATTCACTTTTACTAAGGGACATGCAGTAATTACAGACTGTTGATTGTCAGCAGAAATCAAGTTGTTTTGTGCCATAGTTCAAAAAGTGAAAAATACCTGATTTTATGTTTAAGATGAAAGCAATGACCTCTGTTGAGATTCCTTTTTCTTCATCTTCATAGTCTTCTTCAGTCTCTTCATTGTCCTCCATATATTTATATATGTTTTCCACAAGTATGGATGCATTTAGGAAATGTCTTAGTTAGTAAACCTTATCAGTGTGAGATTATTAATCATTCTAGTAGATGCAGGATTGTATTTTAATTAAATTATACTATGGAATATTATAAGTGCTTTACTGAGATCCTAGATGGCACATTTTCAGATCCTGGATCAGGGCAGCTAATCTGCTTAAGTGTTACAGGAATGTCAGTGTAAAAGTCCTTAGTAAATTCATTACGAGACTATTGGTGCATCAAATTGAGTGTTTTGCATAAAAATAAGACATTCATGGGCCAAATACATTTCTTATTACTAGACTAATTTCTAATTATCTCATTTTTTTTCTGTGCTATGTAATTCAGCAAAGCTTATGCATGTTCCAGTGCCATAGCTTTTGTATAGACCTGTAATTCATATTATATTTATCATTATAAATGGTAATTAAATCAATGTAATCAATGTAAACCTATTTGACTGATTAGTAGAATTGAGTGTGTTTACTGTAGAAAGTTAAGCATCTTTAGGAGAGCCTGCTCTTCCCCAGGGCTGCAGGTATGTTTGTACCCTGCGGTCACTCCTGCTTTATGGCGGATTGCTGCTTGCCTTTGTCATTTTCAGGAGGGCATACTCTTCCCACTCTTGGTTCTTTGCAGCTGTTGTGTTTTCTTCCTGTCCTCTTCCTGGCCTCTCCTCCCTTCGCTGCTCCAGCTCACCTGTCATGCTTTCGTTGTGCTGACAACTTGGACGCTGCATCTTCTTAAGGTGAAGTGGATCCCACTTTTGACACCAATGCAGTCTAGGCTGTTTCTCTACAAAAACAGTAGAATGCAACCAGCTTCTTCAGTGTGGCTATTTATTTTAGGAAAGCCCCTTATAGCAGGGTTTTTAAACTTTTTTTTAAGTGACCCACATTTTGTTCATAATTTTTTATGCAACCTCCAATCTGGTCCCACTGTGGTTTACAAGATGTTACATAAAGCCTCCACAAGAGGTGTTTGTGTACAAGTTTATTTAATTATAATAATTCTTCCCTGAGACCCTATAGGTGAATGTGTGTGTGTGTGTGTGTGTGTGTGTGTGTGTGTGTGTGTCTGCCCTGCAATGGACTGGCGCCCCATCCAGGGTGTTACTGTGTGGCTTGCGCCCATTGAAAAGCTGGGATTGGCTCCAGCAACCCCACCGCCCCCGCGACCCTAATTGGATAAGCGGTTAAGACAGTGAGTGAGTGAGTGAATGATTTTGTCTACGTTTGTTTGTTTATTAGGATTTTAACGCCATGTTTTACACTTTGGTTACATTCATGACAGGAACGGTAGTCACCCATTGCACAAGACTCATCAGTTCACAAGTTTATATTAAACACAGTCATGAACAATTTTGTATCTCCAATTCACCTCACCTGCATGTCTTTGGATTGTGGGAGGAAACCGGAGCATCCGGAGGAAACCCACACAGACACGGGGAGAACATGCAAACTCCACACAGAAAGGACCCGGACCGCCCCACCTGGGGATCGAACCCAGGACCTTCTTGCTGTGAGGTGACAGTGCTAGCCACTTAGCCACCGTGCCACCCGATTTTGTCTAAGTGTATACCTTTTAATACCTTTATTTCTCTGTAGTGATTATATTATTAAATTTACTAATTAAAGAGACAGTAAACTATTATTTTACAAGGACTGATTCATAAAAGCGGTCTTTATAAAAATCTATATTACAATAATGCTCTGAGTACATTTACATTTTCAGCATTTAGCAGATGCTTTTTATCCAAAGCGACTTACATTACTGTGATAGTATATTGTCTAAGCATTTGAGGGTTAGGGGCCTTGCTCAAGGGCCCAACAGTGGCAGCCTGACAGTGGTGGGGCTTGAACCAGTGAACTTTCGAATATTAGTCCAGTACCTTAACCACTAGTCTACAACTGCCCTGAGTACACAGATCCAGTTTTATAGAATTTTATAGGGAAATACTGAAATCTCTCTCTCTCTCTCTCTCTCTCTCTCTCTCTCTCTCTCTCTCTCTCTCTCTTACACACACACACACACACACACACACATATGCACAGTGGTGTAATTAGATGAGGGTGATAGCTCATGAATGCTCTGCTGGACAGTAATGAAGAGGAATGTACAGCAGTGAGAGGAGCACCTGTTCACAGCAAGGCGCCAATAAGACCCAAACCAGGGAGTTCACACTGTAACACAGAAAGATGACATCCTCAACAGAAACGTTATACACTGATAAGACAGCAAACACATTCCATTTAAACTGCACATCTCAAAAAGTGACCAAACATTTTTGACCAGCTATTTACTTACCACACCAGTCTTAACATGGAGAAACAATCACTGCTCTTACACTGGCATCCACAAGATGGTAGTAGCTCTCCAGTTTACGACTCGTGGAGTTTTCTATGCATGAGGTGGCAGTCAACCATTTAAAAAAAAAGAAAAAGAAACACTTCATTTCATGGTTGGGTTGATTTCAAAATCCTCTTCTTAGCCAAATCATTTTGTGAAATCATTGCTCTGAACAAGGTAAGAATTCTGATTGCTTTGAGCAAGGATTTCTGGGACTGTTGCACTGTTGACTTAACCGAGACACTACAAAGATGAAAAAATAAGGAGGCAAATGTGAAATATGATAAAAAAAACAGAACATAGAACATAGAATGTTTTCTTAACAGGAAAAAGGCAAATAATCCTTTGCTTACCACCCTTGTAAATGATCTTTGTGCGTGCTTTAAAGTGTGTTGAAGGATCCAGACTTACTATGTGAATCAAATGGCCAGTGAGATGATGAATATGCATTGCTTTGTATCATTGTGCCATATTTGAAATATAATACACCTGGGAGGCTTTAGAGGGCTTCGCCAGGCTGTTCTTTAGCACATTCTAAAGTGCTCAAGCACTGCTGAGGGGAGTAGCACAGGTAACAGTGTGATTGGTCAGGTCAAGTGTTTACGCTAGGAGAGCAAAGCAAGAGCAGTCTTTGCTCAGCATCCTCTTTGTCTACACTTAGCCAAGATCAATGGCTCAGTGACGAAGCCTGCTATATTCATCGTGACAATATTGACAGCACCACTCCATAGTGGGGAACTTTCATGCTTTTTTTTTTTTTTTAAGCAAGAAGCACTTGCTTGGATCAAATGCTTTCCATTTTAACCTTCACATCGCTCTCTCTCTCTCTCTCTCTCTCTCTCTCTCATCCCTCTCTCCCTCCCCTACGTCCCAAACCCACTCACTAAACCTAAGCACAACGGCACAGGGTAGATAATTACAATTTCAAAACCATTTGCCAGATCATTACCACCTAATCCCCTGTTTCATCTGATGAGTCACGCGTCTCATTTAGCATGGTGCTGGACAGCCCAGAGTCCTTTTTTTCATAAACACAACTGTCCCTCAGCTTTCCGGCCCCAAAAGACCCCAGGGGCAGCGAGTCTATACATACACGTGCACAAAGTGTAGCTCTAGAAAAGAAGCACTAGTGTTTTTTTCTCATTCCACTTAGTCTGATAAATTACCAGATCCTGTAGTGTTTTTTTGGCTTATTTAAAATAGTTTCTAAGTATATTTTGTAAGCGTCTGTCATCTTAGCACAGATTTGCAAAGCATTTATTTTCTTTTTTATGACAACCAAGATCATAATATCTGGATTTAAGACCTTTTTGTTTCCATATTTTTGCATTTCATTGCAACTAGAGATGTTTTTTTTTTTAAATATATTTTGTTTATGCATTTTCTCCCCTTTTCTCCCTTTTTCTCCCATTTTTAGTGCGTCCCATTGCCCGATTGCATCATGCTTCCTTTCCACCAATGCCGATCCCTGCTCTGACTGAGGAGAACGAAGCTAACCCACGCCCCCTCCGACACGTGGGCAGCATGCCGTATGCATCTTATCACCTACACTTTGACGAGTGCAGTGCAGCTCAGCGTTGTGTACGGAGAGACACACCCTGACAGCCCTCTTTTCCCATCTCTGTGCTGGCGCCATCAATCAGCCAGCAGAGAGAGACCCTATCCCGCTTAATCCCGCCCATATCTGAACAACAGGCCAATCGTTGTTCATGTGGCCGCTCAGCCTTAGCCGGCAGACAGAGCTGAGATTCGATACGATGTATTCGAGATCCCAGCTCTGGTTCCAGCGTGTGTTTTTACCACTGCGCCACCTGAGCGACCCTGCAACTAGAGATGTTTGACAGAACATTTATTTATTTTATTTGATTTATTTTGAGATATGTGATCTAAATGAGCTAAATGTAGGAATACACCCTGAACAGGGCAACAGTTCATTGGGCAGCACACTTACACATTCACTTACTCACATTCATGTACTTAAAGGCAATTTAGACAAGCCCATTCATGTTTAGCATGTTTTTAAAGATGGTAGAAACCTGGAATACCTTGAGGGTCCAATACACACACCGACACACCTATTCCAGAAACACTGGGTGCAGGAACACATTCATAAAAGAACAGCAATTAAACATAGGGACTAAGTCACTAACCCATTTATTTATTCATACACAGGGACAATTTATTTATTTTTTTATTTTTATTTTTTGCATTTTCCCAATTTTCCTCTCAATCTAGTCGTATCCAATTACCCGATTGTTTATATGCGGATCAGCTTTGTGTACGGAGAGCCACACCCTGATAACATTATTCCTCGACTCGCCATCAATCAGCCAGCAGAGGTTGTAATTGCATCAAGTATAAGGTCCCTATCCGGCTCCCCACCCTGTTCAAACACCAGCCATTCGCTGTTCATGTAGCCGCCCAGCCAGATGGATGCCAGAGCCGAGTTTTGAACCGACAAGTTCAAAATGTAGGAAGTGTTTTTTAGTGTGTTTTAGTGTGTTTTACCGCTGCGCCACCTGAGCGGCTCCTACAGGGACAATTTAGAGTCACTTCACCTACTGGCATGTTTTGGCAGGTGTGAGGAAACTTAAGTAGAAAAGAGAAAACCCATATGGACATGGGAAGAACATGCCAAGTCATCATGGCCCACATGCTAACACTACTTGCTGTTGCATGACTATACACTTTCATGTCTTTAAAATTTGATACCTGTTCCTTGGAATCTGTCAGCACGGTGATTTATTATAATTAGTCATGCAACTTCCAACTGCTGTTTTAGTGTCTTTTCCCAGCAGCCCATGTGTCACTGTCCTCCGCTTCGACCTCTTCACCTCATCCTGAGTGACCACACAAACCAGGCCAGTGTCGCCAGGTTCTTTAAAACGAATGGTTTCATTCCAAACGGGTATAGCACACCCTAAAACCGAGTAGGTCAACTCAATAAATCATGTCTGACTTGTGACCTCAGGTTCAGGCAGCAGAAAAAGCAAGATCAATGATGCTGTCGATGATGCTGTTCCTCAGCACTCACTGTCTACCTTTCACTTCTGGCCATGCTTTGAAAAGTGTCTGGTCTTGGCTGATGAGATATGACAGAAACTGTTGTCTCATGGTCAGATCGCATCACAGTGACACTCGTCTTGATAGATTTGTACAAACATGGAGACTGATTGAGTGGAATTTTGGATTCTTCCAAAGGGAAAAGCATCCAGTTTTATAAGATGTACATCCCCAGAAGACTGAACCAAATTCCATATAAACTCAACACATTATGCATGCAAATATGTTACAGCTGCAAAGCTCAAACTCAGTGAAAAGGGACAAGCTAGCAAAGGACATGATGCTGGAATGAGAACATACACTGGAGTAAAATAAATCTTTATTATTGATCTAGTTTATAGATTTACCATCAGTATTTTGTTTTGACAACAGTTCATGTTACCATGTGCTGTAAATATGTACGGCTTCTTTAGCCACATCTGTTACAGACAATAGTAAATTTAGTCATTTATAACCTGAATTATTAGATTATAAGACAAATGCAGAAACAGTTGTGTTACACGGTAGACAGTAGTCAAAAAGTGTAGAAGTATGGGTAAAAAGTATCAAGACTTTCTGACAGATATTTCTCCTAATTTTTGATATGAATAATCGTAACATCAATACATTCAACTGTAAGTGTTATTTTACAGTATACTTATAACAAGCAAATTAAAGAAAATAATAAGTAACAACAGTCATTTTTGGGCTGACTTGTTACTTTACGATAGATAGATAGATAGATAGGGCAGCACAGTGGCTAAGTGGGTAGCACTGTCGCCTCACAGCAAGAAGGTCCTGGTTCGATCCCCAGGTGGGGCGGTCCGGGTCCTTTCTGTGTGGAGTTTGCATGTTCTCCCCGTGTCTGCGTGGGTTTACTCTGGGTGCTCCGGTTTCCTCCCACAATCCAAAGACGTGCAGGTGAGGTGAATTGGAGATACAAAATTGTCCATGACTGTGTTTGATATAAACTTGTGTGAACTGATGAATCTTGTGTAATGAGTAACTACCGTTCCTGTCATGAATGTAACCAAAGTGTAAAACATGATGTTAGAATAAACAATATATAGATAGACAGACAGACTGACAGATAGTTAGACAGACAGATAGATATATAGATAGACAGACAGACAGATAGATTTAATTTTATTGTCATTGCTCAATACGAGTAGCATCTACCACAAGTGCAAATAGTAGCATTGTGCAATCGTGCAACAAATATCAATTAACGTATATACACCGATCAGTTGTAGTCCATCTGTTTCTCTACATAATGTTTTAGCCTGCTTTCACCCTGTTCTTCAATGGTCAGGACCCCCACAGAGCAGGTATTATTTAGGTGGTGGATCATTCTCAGCACTGCAGTGACACTGACATGGTGGTGGTGTGTTAGTGTGTGTTGCTGGAGGTTAAAATAGAATAACTGTACTACTTACAAGGGACCACTGCTCTAATTGTTTCAGTTCTACAAGTGGAATTTTTCTCCATTCTTGCTTGATATAAGACTTTTGCTGCATACACACACTCACACCTAGGTCAGTTTAGTACCTCTGATTGGCCTGACTATATGTCTTGACATGAGGAAACCCATGTGTACACAGGGAGAACATGCAAAATCCATACAGAAAGTACCCTGGCCACCCTGACATGAATTCAAACCCAGACCCTTCTTGCTGTGAGGCAACAGCACTACCCACTGTGCCACTGTGCTGCCTGAATAAGTTCAGATAAGTCTAAATTCTGCAGAATAAAAATAGACCTTTGCTAAAGTCACAACACAATAATGTTCAAATACTTATTTATTATCTCATCACCTACACTATCTAATTAAATTCTCTTCATAGCTTTTTGAATATTGTAGATTACTCATACTGTCATCTTGCTATCTTGGACATTTATTAATAGCTTTTTATTGTAAAATAGTTTTTTTCCTGTGTAGTTAAATAGCATTTATATTTGGTTCTGCAATTTGGTTCTGCAATTAACAACAATTTTGTCCAAACTAAGCATCAGTTCTTTAAGCTCTTTTTTAAATCTTATGAACGACGACCTCATCGCTGTCTCTCCTTTTTTTTAAATATTTGACTTACCTTAAGTGGGTCATAAACACAGAGACTGGGGTACTTGTCTGCCTCGCTTGTTCTGTGGCCAGACGTTTGTTTTGTGCTGGTACAAATTTTTTACAGAGGTTGTGACAGAGTTTCATACACACACACATACACACAAATACAGAGCTGAGTGTGATGTGAGGTTAGATGGGTTGAATAAACAGTTATGTTTTGTTGTAATCCCTGTAAACCCAGGTTCATCCTACTCACTATGTAAAGATGAGAGCTGTCACTCACTGCCTTAATCTTTCCCCCTTCTTTACCACTGACTGATCCCTTTCTAAGACAGCTAATTTCCGATGAGAGAGAGTGTGTGTGTGACAAGAAGGGTGTTTGCAGACAGTTGAAATGAAAGTACAAAACATAATATTATATCACTGTCATACTGTATAAGTGTCTGCATTTTGACAAATGCTTTTTGTTGGAGATGGGATCAAGTGGGTGAAAGTGCTGAGGGCAGAAGTGTTAGAGCTAATAGGCTGAGTATGGGAACGATCTTTATGGTCACTGATCTATAAACAGCTTTGCATAATCTCCCATGTGGTTTTCTCCAAGTGGTCCAGTGTCCTTCCATTTTCTGAAACATGCATGAGGTGGATTGACTACTCTAGGTTACCTTTAGATATAAATGAGTGACGGAATGTATGAGTATGTGCTTCCCTGTGATGAACTGGTGCCTAGTTTAAAGTGTATTCCTGCCTTGCACCTACAGTGTTTCATTTTTAAAGGTCCATTTGGGCGCCCAGGTGGCGCAATGAGATAGTCCGCTAGCACACCAGCGTTGAGATTCTGACCAACCCGGTTTGAATCTCGGCTCTGCTACCGGTCCGCTGGGTGCCATTCAGCGGGCACAATTGGCAATGCCTGCAGCAGAGAAAATTGTCCACCACTGAGTCTATCGGCTTGGAAAAGACTGGACTAAGTGGGCGGGGTCTTCATTCAATTTTTAAAATTAAAATTTAATTTCAGATCCTTTCATTGCCATTCTCTCAGGAAAGTTCTCTTTTCAACTTTTAACTCATACAAGTCTACATTTTCCAACTGCAGTGCAAATAATTCGTTAAATGCATTGTTATGTCCAGTGAGACAATTGGACCTTTTGGATTTAATTATAAGGCAACAAAAGTAAATGAAGTTTAAATCTCATAATTCTCTGGCATACACCATCACCATTTGCTATACACCTGAGTGTGCACATTGGAAACAGGAGCTTTAAAGCTTTAGAAGCAATATCTAAGGTTATTTAAACTTATTTAAATCATTTAGTTGACTAAGTACTGGTTAAGTAACACAGTACCTACATTTACAAGCAAAACCAACCAATTAGAGACTAAAATCTCTGTAACCATGTGATTATAGAGATCTTAATGTTGAACAGAGCACAAAAGCAACTTCATTCACTTTTTTATTGAATACTTTGGCTCTAAAAGGCAAACATGAAAACACAAAGACTATATATAAATAACTATACTGTCAAACCAAAGACAATCGTTGCAAGGGTGGCACGGTGGCTCAGTGGGTAGTACTGTCGCCTCACAGCAAGAAGGCCCTGGGTTTGATTTCCAGGTGGAGTAATCTGGGTCTTATCTGTGTGGCGTTGTCATGTTCTTCCCATGTCTGTGTGGGTTTCCTTTGGGAGCTCCGGTTTCCTCCCACAATGCCAAGACATGCACGTGTGGTGAACTGGAGATACAAAATTGTCTGTGACTGTGTTTGACATTGAACTTGAACTGATGAATCATGGGTAACCTGTCAAGAATGGAAGCAAAGTGTAAAACATGACTTTAAAATCCTAAATAATAAATAATAAACAATCATTACAAAACACACATATAAAACCATTTGAGGGTAACTAACAATGAACATGATTTACAATGCATTATAAGATTCATAGTTTCCTATTAAAAATAGGACAAAAATACATTAAGAACAAAGTCATGTATGCTATAAATTTCCAATTGTAATAGTTTAAGTCTCTATTAAAGTGCCAGTTCACTACAAAGCTGGTTTGTGTGGTTTAATACTTTACTGTTCTTTGGAGCAATAAATGGAAAATTTCCTCTGGAATCAGAGCTGCTAAAATATGAATGTTTGCACATGTCAACTTAATTTTTGCTGACAGCTAAAAACTTCCATGCTACTGTTGCAGTGATCATAAAAAATATGATCATGCTGTTATTAACCTCTACTTTGGTTATTTTCTAATATTCCTGTATGGTTTATGTAGCGTCCTGGTCTTTGTCTGGTCTGGTAGTGGTTATGGGAGTTAAATAGAGACTGTGTCTGGTCATGAACTAACTTTGATTTGGCTGTGTGTGTATATGTGTGTGTGAGTGTGTGTGTGTGTGTATATGTGTGTGTGTGTGTATAGGGGGAGCGGCGGCGTACCACAAGGGTGAAAGCACATGTTTTGAAACAGCGGATTGACACTGGCCCCTGAGGAAGATGAAAAGATGCTGTATAGGCTTTAGAAAATGCTGGGAAAATGTGTTTGTATTTACAGGAAGTTTCTTTGAACGTAAATACACTTCATGCTTTGTGAAAATCCTACGAAGACACCTGGATGTGCTTTAGTTTAATTAATATAATTTAAATACCTTAAGAAACGTTAACCAACAGTCATATTAAAACTTTAAAGTTTTAATTGGTTGTTAATATGCTGTGTGTTAGCTATAATAGATGCGTTATTGCTTTATTCACGTAAAGTGTGTTGTATTGACAATAAATAATACACAATGCTATTATATAAATATAATGACCAGTGAAAATATTCAACTCCTGTACTAATTAGGAGAATTTAGTGCATTCATTTGTTTATCGTGGGGTGTGCAGGCCTGCTGAAAGGCCTAATTAAGAGCACAGGACTTAATAATGAGTCTTGCTAATGCTTTTGTTTCTCCCAAACACTTTCCCTCATTAGCTGCCCAGGTCACCAGTATAAAGGGGTGAAAAGAAAATAATAAAAACCTCTAGATTTGACTAATGTTAATAAAGCATAAGCACATAGCCATTAACTATAACTGCTGGAACTGCTGTTAGCAGTTTTAAAATAGAGAAATGATTGAATAATATGGGAAACTCAGTGAGCTAAGAAAGGTGACTTATATTCATTCCTTGATGTCTGTATAAATGTAATATAACAGCTAACGATTGTACAGATTTTTCTTTTATTGAAGTGTGTATACATTTTCTCCTCTCTCTATATACACACTCTTTAGCTACAATTTATATAAATCAAAAATAAAATTAAAAAAACAATGTCAGCCCACAAACTTGAACATACTAAGAGTAAATATCATACATGCAGTGCATTAAAAATGACCAAAATAATAGAATTAATATAATATACACCGATCAGCCATAACATTAAAACCACCTCCTTATTTCTGCATTCACTGTCCATTTTATCAACTCCACTTACCACACAGAAGCACTTTGGCCACCCAAGAAGGATGGGCCCTGCTGAGTCTGGTTCCTCTCAAGCTTTCTTCCTGTAATTTTCAGGGAGTTTTTCCTTGCCACAGTCGCCCTCGGCTTGCTCAACAGGGGTTTTTTGTATCTGTTGGTCCTGGATTTTGTAAAGTTGCTTTGAGACAATGTCTATTGTAAAAAGCGCTATATAAATAAAGTTGGCTTGACTTGATTTGACTTTGTAGTTCTACAATTACTGACTGTAGTCCATTTATTTCTCTACATACTTTTTTAGCCTGCTTTCACCCTGTTTTTAAATGGTCAGGACCCCCACAGGACCACCACAGAGTAGGTATTATTTGGTGGTGGATCATTCTCAGCACTGCTGTGACAATGACATGGTGGTGGTGTGTTAGTGTGTGTTGTGCTGGTATGAGTGGATCAGACACAGCAGTGCTGCTGGAGTTTTTAAATACCATGTCCACTCACTGTCCACGCTATTAGACACTCCTACCTAGTTGGTTCACCTTGTAGATGTAAAGTCAGAGACGATCGCTCATCCAGCTGTTGGCTGGATATTATTGGTTGGTGGACTATTCTCAGTCCAGCAGTGACAGTGAGGTGTTTAAAAACTCCATCAGCATTGCAGTGTTTTATTCACTCATACCAGCACAACACACACTAACACACCACCACCAGTGTCAGTGTCACTCTAGTGCTGAGAATGATCCACCACCCAAATAATTCCTGCTCTGTGGTGGTCCTGTGGGGGTCCTGACCATTGAAAAACAGCATGAAAGTGGGCTAACAACATAATTTGCAGAAATGTGTAATGTTTACATCTGCATTTTAACTAATGAGTTTGGGTGTTTCAGCCATACCAGTGCTAAGGTGTATAAAATCTATAAAAATCTAATAATCAGTTGATGAAATAAATGACATGCCTCCAACTTCTGTGGCAACAGTTTGGAAAAGGCACAATTACGGCATTTAGCAGATGCCTTAATCCAATGCTACTTGAGGGTTAAGAGCCTTGCTCAAGGGCCCAACAGCAGCAACCTGGCATTGGTGGAGTTTGAACCAGCAATTCTCTGTTTACTATTTCAGTACCTTAACCACTAGGCTACAACTGGTTGCTCCAACCTGTGCTCCTGTGCACAAGCAAGGTCCAAAAAGACAAGGTTTGATGATGTGGAGCATTCCCAATGGCCAACACAAAGCACTGACCTCAGTCCAATTAAACATGTAACTGGAGGCATTTCATATTAAATTAATATTACAGCTTCATACACACACAACTATTCGTGCAACAAAATGAATGCAACAAAACTTTTTTCCTCAAAAAAGCACCGAAACCTCAAAACAGAGACTTTCATTCCAATTAATTATGTGATTAATCATTTGGTGCGCTTACTTTCCATAAATTACTCCCATTGGATTTTCCTAAAGCAAATGGAGCAGTGTTAAAACCGCAGAGCAGTCGTCTGCCCAGACGTTTCGGGTGAAATGTAAATCATTTGCATTTAAGTGCAGTGAATGCACACAGCTGGAAGCATTTGAATGTACTGATCCAGTGGACACATTGTTTGACAATTTACTTTGCTTTGGGCACATTTGGCCTCCTTCTTTTGTTTTAAAATGCTTCTATATGCTTACACTGTTGCTATAAATGTACGATTTATAACATTAAATTGTTATTATACACCGATCAGCCATAACATTAAAACCACTTCCTTGTTTCTACACTCACTGTCCATTTTATCAGCTCCACTTACCATATAGAAGTACTTTGTAGTTCTACAATTACTGACTGTAGTCCATCTGTTTCTCTGCATGCTTTGTTAGGCCCCTTTCATGCTGTTCTTCAATGGTCAGGACTCTCCCAGGACCACTACAGAGCAGGTATTATGTAGGTGGTGGATCATACTCAGCACTGCAGTGACACTGACATGGTGGTGGTGTGTTAGTGTGTGTTGTGCTGATATGAGTAGATAAGACACAGCAGCGCTGCTGCAGTTTTTAAACACCTCACTGTCCCTGCTGGACTGAGAATAGTCCACCAACCAAAAATATCCAGCCAACAGCGCCCCATGGGCAGCATCCTGTGACCACTGATGAAGGTCTAGAAGATGACCGACTCAAACAGCAGCAATAGATGAGCGATCGTCTCTGACTTTACATCTATAAGATGGACCAACTAGGTAGGAGTGTCTAATAGAGTGGACAGTGAGTGGACACGGTATTTAAAACCTCCAGCAGTGCTGCTGTGTCGGATCCACTCATACCAGCACAACACACACTAACACACCACCACCATGTCAGTGTCACTGCAATGCCAAGAATGATCCACCACCTAAATAATACCTGCTCTGTGGGGGTCCTGACCATTGAAGAACAGGGTGAAAGCAGGCTAAAAAGGTATGTAGAGAAACTGATGGACTACAGTCAGTAATTGTAGAGCTACAAAGTGCTTCTATATGGTAAGTGGAGCTGATAAAATGGACAGTGAGTGTAGAAACAAGGAGGTGGTTTTAATGTTATGGCTGATCGGTGTATATTATGAGTGGGAGATTTTTGCCTGTAGGGCACAGAAACAACCTGAGAACTAAAAAGCTGGCCGACACCTATTTTAACTTTTCTATTGACTAAATACAATGATGTGGATCATAAGCAGTGTTAACAGTGGTGTGAAACAAGTATTCATCCTCATGAATATCAATATCAATATGTTGGATTTACTTGGATATGAGCAAATGTATTTCTAAGCATAAACAAAGATTTATATTTACAGCATTCAGCAGATGCTTTTATCCAAAGCGACTTACAGTACTGTGACAGTATATTGTCTAAGCAATTGAGGGTTAAGCGCCTTGCTCAAGGGCCCAACAGTGGCAACCTGGCAGTGGTGGTGCTTGAACCAGTGACCTTTTAATTACTAGTACAGTACCTCAACGGCTAGGCTACAACTGCGGTTAATATATTTAAATGTGTTTGAAACATACAATTAAAAAAAAACTGTAGGGGAAATGTATTTACTCACTATTCAAAAATGCATAGCACATATGTATAGTTTACATGAAAGTAAGTGAAGTTCTAGATTTTAATGCTGCAAATTAGAAAAAAATAAATCATTATAAAACATTTTGTTATTGGTTGGAAAGATTTCACACTATAAGTAGCAATCATGAAAAGGTGAAGTAGCTTCATAAATTTCTTAGAAACAAAATTATTAAACAATACTTGAATGGTAGCTTAGTGGTTAAGGTACAGTACTACCTCTGCCAAGCTGCCTGCTTACATTGTATGTGTCTCAATGTTAATTCACTTTGGATGAAGCATCAGCTAAATGTTATAAATGTAAATGAATTGAAAAAACTATAACCATAGCAAGCACCCTAAAAATACCCGTCAAAGCAATTTGATCAATAATCCACAAGTGAAAAGTTCATAGACACACAAATCAATCCTGTCGCTGTCAGACCAATGATATAGAAAGTGTATGAACAGACAGAAGTCAGTTAAAAGTTTTGTGTTTTCTCGGCTCTGTTACCAGAAGGCTGGGCCCATCTAGCGAGTACAAATTGGCCACCATGTCTGCTGGGTGGGGAAAATGACCGGACTAAGTGGATGGGGTGTTCAAACGCTGTGCAAGGACCCTGGTTAGCAGACCGAAGCAAAAAAGTGAATGATTCTTGTGTGCAAATCCACCAAAGCACGGGTGTATAAGAAGGGGTCCGCAAGGACCGCGCACACGTCAGAGGGCGCGTGAGCAGCAATATACCCTCCTCGAACGCAACCGGGGATCCCCAGCAAAGGAAGACAAATTGGCTATGCTAAATCGGGAGAAAAAGGGAGAAAATGTATAAATAAATTGAAAATAAAGTGTTGTGGTTGCTGGATGATCTGAAAATAAAAGAAACAACAGTGACACAATAAACAACAAACCATGACCTGCACCTCAGTCATCTCAATTTCTTTGTTTAAAGACACATTTGCTAAAAATTTGCTAAAAAAAAAAAGAGCATTTAGACAAATCAGAACCCTTTTAAAACTGTGCACTTTGTTCAAACAAAACTAAAGATATAAGCAGATATAAGTTATAAAGCAATAATTCAGCTCATCATTTTTGAAAAAAAGATGTTTGTGAGTCTGATTTTATTGTGTCCTATGCAATCTTCATTAGAGGCATTTAAAGAAGCCTTGTCATGTAAGAAACTGTTATCAATTTCTGATGTCTGGATACTTTTTCTTTTTTATTATTTTTATTGAACACCCTTACATGTCTATTATTTTATTTGTGTAGGGTAGCACTGTCATCTAAAACTCCTCACACCATTAGCTGAAAATAAGCTTAACTCTTCTAGTTGGCCAAATTAACAGAAAAGACATGCCCTCTGCAGTCTAGAAAAAAATCTGTGTCTGTAATGAGCACAAGCTTAATGTTAGTTACAAGTAGCACTGAAATTTCACACCTATTTTGTGGATAAATACAGAGGCTCCGAGCACCAGGGCTGCCTGTGCAGGTAAACTGTCTGATACTGTAAGCACAGCTGAGAGTGCTTAACTCCGTTCTTGCTCCCTGTACAGACATGCCATTGTTCACCACTAATGCCTGTGGATGTTTTCCTCATGGAAATTAAACCTCATTTCACTTTATACCACCCCTGTCAATCCCGCAGGCATATGGGCTAACATGCTGTCGGTTTCCAGAAATAGTCACAATATTAGATAAATTTTTTAGAAATACAGTAAAGTAAACAAGAATTAAACCACTTGTGTTTTTATTTTATATAAATCCTCCATATAGTATGTTTATGTTAGATTTACAATTTGTTTTTTACTTTGTACTGATAAATATAAATAAAAATATGTTATAAAAAAACTGTAATTAAGTATTAATATCATTAGTACTTCATGAACTCCTAAATAAATATAATAATAAATAAATTCCTTAACCATCTTAAAGGAAAACACTGATATACTCACATTAGACTCACAATCCTCTACAAATATTTTTATGATTCAGATCAGAGGATTTTAAACCAGTCTTGTGTCTTTTTTTTAAATATATGTAATGCTCCCGTACCATTTGCAGAGAATCAGCCCCATATCATGATGCTCCTACTTTGATACCTGACTGTGGGTGTGGTGATATCGAACCAATCTTACCCTTCTTTCTCCAAATATGATGAGTCGATGTTGCCAACGTTTTTTTTTTGTTTGTTTTTCTGATCATTGTTCTGATTTGTTTACATGCGTGCATGCAAATTTTGACTCACTGCTCAACTTTTTTGGGTAAATGTTCAGTATTATGTTCAGTTTCTGCACTACGTCACTTTTGCACAACTGGTTCACTTTAATTACTTCTATTTCACTTTAAATTGCTTCTATTTTTTTATTATATTTTTTTCTTATTTCAATTTTAAATTTTCAAATTTTCTACACTTTTACATTTGAAAAAACATTTCTATTTTTTGTATAAATATATATTTTGTCTATTTTGTAATTACTGTGGCCGAGCAGTCACTAAAGCATTTCACTGCCAGTTGTACTGTGTATGACTATGTATGTGACAAATAAATTTTGATTTGATTTTAATTTTTTGCTCTGATTTAACATGTGATTGACCAGCACTGATGTACTTATTCGGTTCACTTCTAATATTGTTTTAACACACATTAAATGTTCTTTTTAAACTGTAAAGCTATGTTTCCATTAAAAAAATAGATTTGGTTTATCCTGGAAAACAAATGGCACTATTTGAATTATGAGGTAGATTTACTGCTTAGCACTGACGTAGCCACAGCAGTCCATAATTTGATAGGTAATAGCAGTGACCATACAGCTATTACTCACCTGGAGATTTTACTTAAACACAGTATGACTAAACTTTAACATAATATCACACAAAACAAGTAAAAATAATATTAGCACATCATAATATGAGCCATGTCAGAAACCTTTTCATGCCAGATGCCAGATGCTGTGATGAGTGTTCCTATGAATGTCAAGGTACCAGTATTTTTAATGCACCAGAATCTTTTTAATGTGTGTCATGACACCTTGTCACATGCTAAGAGGATATTCCACTAGCACACCAGCGCCGAGATTCGAAACTCCTCGATTCGAAACTCAGCATTGCCGCCGGTCGGCTGGGCGCCATCTAGCGGGCATAATTGGCAGTGCCTGCAGCAGACACGGTTCTGCTAGGCCGGGATGACCGGACTATGTTGGTGGGGTCTTCAAACGCTGTGTAAGGACCCTGATTGGCAGATAGAGAGGCGCCTGTTCAGGGTGCATAGGTGAAAAAGGGTTCCGCTAAGGGCTGCGCGTGGGTTGGAGGTGTGAGCAGTAATATACCCACCTCGACTGCAATCCAGAAGCAGAAGACAAATTGTATATAAATAGAGGGCACCCCCCCACACACACAATAGGAGGGTGGGAGGGTGAAACTGCTTAAATGGGTTATCTAATCTCCATTAGATGCATTTCAAGAAGACTTGTGAGAAAATGTTATTCATTTGTGATGTCCTTTTTTTATAATATTTAATTAGCACCCTTACATGTCTATCATTTTATTTGTGTAGGGTATCACTGTCATCTAAAACGTCTCACACCATTAGCTGAAAATAAGCTTAAACTATCCTAATTTTCAGTTAAAGGGATGTTTGTTGCTGCGTGGTAATGTTTGATGTATTTGTCTGCACTGGTTTTGAGTATGAATAAGTGTATAAAAGGATTACAATATATTAATAGAACAATTGTGTTCTATATACTTTAATTCACCCACTTTTTTTTATAATGGCTCTAAATTATGCTAATGTACACAATTTTTTAATGAATTCACTATTATTATTTACTGCACACACCATCATAATCTAACCAGTTCATACTCTACAGAATTCCAATTCCTGCTCATGTGACCTGTTGCTGTTGGTAGCCACAAAGGACACCCTCCATATGTCCTACCCAAACATTAGGGTCACCAAATTGGATCATGAGTCCTAAACTAGTTCATTGAACTAGTTACTGACTTGAGACCGGCTGCTATGAACTCAATATGAATAGCTGCACAGAAAATCTGCAATTCTTCTCTAGTGCTTATTTTGAGAGTAATTGCTTAATCCTGGGAACACTAAGTGCGAGACAAGAATACACTCTTGATGGGGTTCCAGTCCATCACAGGACAATGAGCTCTGACTTTGAGACATTTATCTGTAAGTATAATAAAAGACTGGATAAATGTAAAAAAAGGGAAATTAAAAGGTAAACAAGTGTGTGCACTCGAGTGGTGCAGCAGTGAAGTGTGCTAGCCCACAAGATCTGAAATCTCAGCAGTGCTATCGACCGGTCAGGTGTCTGCACAGACATAACTGCCTAATGTACACTGATCAGCCATAATATTAAAACCACCTCCTTGTTTTTACACTCACTGTCCATTTTATCAGCTCCACTTATCATATAGGAGTACTTTGTAGTTCTACAATTATTGATTGTAGTCCATCTGTTTCTCTGCATACTTTTTTTTAGCCTGCTTTCACCCTGTTCTTCAATGACCAGGACCACCACAGAGTATTATTTGGGTGGTTGATCATTCTCAAAACTGCAGTGACACTGACATGGTGGTGGTGTGTTAGTGTGTGTTGTGCTGGTATGAGTGGATCAGGCACACAGCAGCGCTGCTGGAGTTTTTAAACACCTCACTGACACCTCAGAGTCCTGACCATTGAAGAATAGCATGAAAGGGGGCTAACAAAGCATGCAGAGAAATAGATGGACAAAGTTCTTCTATATGGTAAGTGGAGCTGATAAAATGGACAGTGAGTGTAGAAACAAGGTGGTGGTTTTAATGTTATGGCTAATTGGTGTATGAGTGAAGTGGGGAATGGCTAAAAAATCCTGGCCATAGGGAGGTGCACTTGCCAATGCTCTCTCAGTGCCAGTCCCAAAACTCAGATACTGTAGATAAAAATAGGATGGTTGTATCAGAAAGGGTATTTGGAGTAAAAACTGTGACAAATCAGGTATGCGGACCAGATCTGCTAGTCTCTAGCTCATCAAGTACAGGACTAGTAACTGGAAGATCATCTGCCACATTGCCACTGTTGGGCCCTTGAACAAGGGTCTCAATTGTAAGTCGCTTTGAATAAACATGTCTGCTGAAAATGTAAATGGAGTTTGCCATGTTCTCCTGAAAAACAACACATAATTGGCCCTTTGTGTAAGTGAGTAAGGAAGTACCTGGATGAGTGATGCCAGTATGAGGGTTTGTTTCCACTTTGTACCTAATATTTCCAGCATCGGACCTTCGGCAACTCAAATTAAGATGAGGTTGTTACTGAAAATGACTGAATAAATAAATTATTATGTATCTTTATTGAGTTAAATTAAAGACACAGTCTTGCACCTGCTTTAAGGACATGGTGATTGATCGACATCAGTGTGCCCGGTTGGCATAAAGCCCACTCAGCCACATACCACCATCTGTTCAGCCTTGGCATTTCAGAGGGATGATTTTTTTGTCGTCTCTCACCCTCTCATCCCTTTCTTCAGGTTGCTTTTTAACAAATGTCAATTGAAACAAGCAGACAGATGATCCCAGAGACAAGACTAACCCTTGCTACACACACACACACACACACACACACACAGCTATCCAATGCCTCAGTGCACCAAGCCCAACTCAGCCCAACAGCAAACACATGCCTGGCTAATCAGCTTAGTGTTTAGCTCCGACACTCTCTCTTTCTTTCCCTCTAAGCCTCCTCTTCACTCAGCCCCAACCGCCCCCCCCAACACTCGGCTACACACACACACACACACACACACACACTAAGTCCCCGCAACACTTTGGTGCAGGATTAATATCTAATTATGTCAGGTCACTCGTCCAGATGGACCTTGCTCGTCCCTTTGTGTCCCCTTCACCTCTCACGCAGGCCCTCTGACCTCCCAAGTCGCCCTGGCAACATGTCTTCATGTCCCTCCATGTGCAGGATGTGAGGATGAGACACGCGGCTCTCGCTCTCACAACGACGAACACTGAAGGTCCAGTCGTTGGTATTCTGGGCCCATCACATGCCTGGTTAAGCCCCATGAATAGATGGATGCGGGAGGGAGGACGGCCGTGGCCATGGCTCTCTGCGTCTGGTGCCAGACAGATGGTCCAGAACACAGAAAACAAGCGTTCGTTTGAAGAGCATCAATGGCCATAATGTGCGCTTTTTATCTCTCATTAATGTCGGAGAACATAATAGTAGAGAATTAGGAGAGCGCGGTGTGAAAGGAATACGTCTGGGAGAATTTGCACATTGACATAAAAAGGCGGCACGCTCTTTTACTGCACTGCCTGCATAGACACATGTACCAGCCCACATCAGAGTAATAAAAAGATAGTGAATGCACGTACATATAGACCAAAGACGCAGCTTTTATATACTGGCTGGAATTAACTTAGCAGAAAAATACTTTTTATTGTAATTAAATGAATTATGTTCTCTTTACTATCAAATTAAATTTAATTCATGCCATGCCACATGTTTACACTGGCACCCTTATCAAAGCATTTTAATGATGTAAGCAGGCAGCTAATAGGCTCAAGTATTCACAGACTAAAAATGTTTGTTGTAAGTTAATCAAATGGGAATCTAGAAAAACACCACAAAATCTAATGAAATTTATTAGAGAAATGTGGGAAGAATAAAACCCTTAATAGAAAACCATTGGTAGATATTCTAGAAAATAATTTCTTTAACTTAGATGTTTCTGTACACTTGTACATGTACATCATGGAAAATGATTGGAATATATTATTTGACCTCTATTAAAAATCCTGTCCAGGGTGTGTTACTCTGTGTAACTGACTTAACGAGAGTGGTAAAGCAGTGCTAAAATAAGAAAAAGAAATATAATGATGATCATTCATATATACACCGATCAGCCATAACATTAAAACCACCTCCTTGTTTCTACATACACTGTCCATTTTATCAACTTCACTTACCATATAAAAGCACTTTGTAGTTCTACAATTACTGACTGTAGTCCATCTGTTTCTCTGCATACTTTTTAGCCTGCTTTCACCCTGTTCTTTAATGGTATGAGTGGATCAGACACAGCAGCGCTGCTGGAGTTTTTAACTACCGTGTCCACTCACTGTCCACTCTATTAGATACTACCTAGTTGGTCCACCTTGTAGATGTAAAGTCAGGATGGATGGATGGATGGATGGATGGATGGATGGATGGATGGATGGATGGATGGATGGATGGATGGATGGATAGATAGATAGATAGATAGATAGATAGATAGATAGATAGATAGATAGATAGATAGATAGATAGATAGATAGATAGATAGATAGATAGATAGATAGATCACTTCAAAGTCAGTAGTCAGATGAGTCTAACCCTAACCATAACCCTAGTTCTTACACCAATCAGCCATGACATTAAAATCACCTCCTTGTTTCTACACACATTGTCCATTTTATCAGCTCCACTTACCATATAG